>NW_027463407.1:0-146249 GCF_050947455.1 Rhinoderma darwinii | reverse complement strand
TCTCTCAAGGTAAAATTGTGTGGTCTGAGATGGTATCATGTTTGTTTTGGAGAAATACCACAGACCAATAACCTTAAAAGGTATTGGGAATAAAGAGGTCTGCTTTTTTCAAAATTCTGTGTAGGTGTCATAGTATGGCGCCATTTGCTGGTTAGGAAGTCATCTGATTTTATTTTAGTGATGGTGTTCACTGTTTTTTTTTTAGTCTTTGAAACTAGTAACTCCACAGGGACTTGGTTTTGGTAAATTTGTCACCAGTCTCTACTTCTGTGTACCAGAGTAGTATGTGATATCTGATAGCCAGGGGTTTGAAATTATTTTTTTAAGAATTCTGTACTGACTGGATTTCCGGATTATGAGGTCCTAGGCTATAGGAACTTTAGTATTTGCTGCTATTTACAATAAGTGACACATAAGATTGGTAAAGACACCAATTTTGGAGATGGAGAGGCAAGGCTGAAGGGGAGGAGGAGGCCTTATTTGAAGATAACAATTCTTGTGTTGTTATGTTCAAAAGTCTTATCTAGTAAGTTTCCCATAGGAAGGTATTGGGAATAGAGACATATTTTTTTTTCAAAATTCCATGTAGGTGTCGTGGTATGGCACCATTTGCTTGTTAGGAAGTCATATGAGTTTATTTTACATGATTGTGTTCATTATGTTATTTTAGTCTTTGAAGCCAGTGACTCCACAGGGACTTGTTTTTTGATTAAATTTGCCACCAGTCTCTACTTATTTGTCCCAGAGTAGTATGTGATATCTCATAGGCAGGGATTTGAAACTATTTTTTTAAGAATTCTGGACTGACTGGTTTCCTGGATGATGAGGTCTTAGGCTATGGGAAATTTACTGTCTGCTGATTTTTATAATATGTAACGCAAAGAATTGGTAAAGACACCAATTTTGGAGATGGAGAGGAAAGGCTGAAGGGGAGGAGGAGGCCTTTATTTGAAGATAACAATTCTTGTGTTGTTATGTTCAAAAGTCTTATCTAGTAAGTTTCCCATAGCTCGCTATCTTTTTTTCCAAATACTTCATGTACCCACTATCTGACAAATTTAATTGAAGTAGCATTATTTACTCACCTAATATACCAAGAGCTGTTTTACAAATGGTTGGAGACTCATATGTATATTGGGCTTAAAGGCAATGCCTGTAGTGGTGCCATAGGTTTAGATAAAGAACCAGGACTGAAGCAGATTTTGAGAGCTTTTGTGTGATGATAAATTGTGTAGACTTAGGATATCCAGACCTTGTACGTTTTCCAATGCGTAGCTATCATGTGTTGTACTATAGAATCAATACATTTTGTAAAAAAAAGTGCTTGTAAAGGGGTATACACTTCTGGGTGAATTAATTCTGTGTTTTCCTGTTTACTGTAAAAAAGTTGGGATTTGTTGGTATAGTTTTCAATTTTGTTTTATGCTTACACACATTTCATGTTAATGTTGTACTCTCATTTGATTTTGATTGGCTGTGTATAATAATGGAGATTTTATCTAGATTCTTTTACTATATTTTATATGTTATTCTGTTACATTGAAGTTAGATGTACCTCAAATCATTATAGTTACATTGGTAATATGGTGAGATTGCTATCATATCACTGTGTCATTTCCATTATGTTCATCTAATTTCCAATGGAGATGTCTGGTCAGAAGTGGTTTGTTTGGTTCAGTTGCTGGGACCTCCTTGGATATTGGTGCTTCATGTGAAGTGGAATAACTTAGGGTAGGTCCCTTTAGCTGGATTTGGTCAGGGCAATAAAGAGAGATGTAATGCTTATGTTATTGCTCCTCTCTCTCAAAGTAAAATTGTGTGGTCTGAGATGGTATCATGTTTGTTTTTGAGAAATACCACAGACCAATAACCTTAAAAGGTATTGGGAATAAAGAGGTCTGCTTTTTTCAAAATTCTGTGTAGGTGTCATAGTATGGCGCCATTTGCTGGTTAGGAAGTCATCTGATTTTATTTTAGTGATGGTGTTCACTGTTTTTTTTTTAGTCTTTGAAACTAGTAACTCCACAGGGACTTGGTTTTGGTAAATTTGTCACCAGTCTCTAGTTCTGTGTACCAGAGTAGTATGTGATATCTGATAGCCAGGGGTTTGAAACTATTTATTTAAGAATTCTGTACTGACTGGATTTCCGGATTATGAGGTCCTAGGCTATAGGAACTTTAGTATTTGCTGCTATTTACAATAAGTGACACATAAGATTGGTAAAGACACCAATTTTGGAGATGGAGAGGCAAGGCTGAAGGGGAGGAGGAGGCCTTTATTTGAAGATAACAATTCTTGTGTTGTTATGTTCAAAAGTCTTATCTAGTAAGTTTCCCATAGGAAGGTATTGGGAATAGAGACATATTTTTTTTTCAAAATTCCATGTAGGTGTCGTGGTATGGCACCATTTGCTTGTTAGGAAGTCATATGAGTTTATTTTACATGATGTTGTTCATTATGTTATTTTAGTCTTTGAAGCCAGTGACTCCATAGGGACTTGTTTTTTTATTAAATTTGCCACCAGTCTCTACTTATTTGTCCCAGAGTAGTATGTGATATCTCATAGGCAGGGATTTGAAACTATTTTTTTAAGAATTCTGGACTGACTGGTTTCCTGGATGATGAGGTCTTAGGCTATGGAAACTTTACTGTCTGCTGATTTTTATAATAAGTAACGCAAAGAATTGGTAAAGACACCAATTTTGGAGATGGAGAGGAAAGGCTGAAGGGGAGGAGGAGGCCTTTATTTGAAGATAACAATTCTTGTGCTGTTATGTTCAAAAGTCTTATCTAGTAAGTTTCCCATAGCTCGCTATCTTTTTTTCCAAATTCTTCATGTACCCACTATCTGACAAATATAATTGAAGTAGCATTATTTACTCACCTAATATACCAAGAGCTTTTTTACAAATGGTTGGAGACTCATATGTATATTGGGCTTATAGCCAATGCCTGTAGTGGTGCCATAGGTTTAGATAAAGAACCAGGACTGAAGCAGATTTTGAGAGCTTTTGTGTGATGATAAATTGTGTAGACTTAGGATATCCAGACCTTGTACGTTTTCCAATGCATAGCTATCATGTGTTGTACTATAGAATCAATACATTTTGTAAAAAAAAAGTGCTTGTAAAGGGGTATACACTTCTGGGTGAATTAATTCTGTGTTTTCCTGTTTACTGTAAAAAAGTTGGGATTTTTTGGTATAGTTTTCAATTTTGTTTTATACTTGCACACATTTCATGTTAATGTTGTACTCTCATTTGATTTTGATTGGCTGTGTATAATCATGCAGATTTTATCTAGATTATTTTACTATATTTTATACGTTATTCTGTTACATTGAAGTTAGATGTACCTCAAATCATAGTAGTTACATTGGTAATATGGTGAGATTGCTATCATATCACTGTGTCATTTCCATTATGTTCATCTAATTTCCAATGGAGATGTCTGGTCAGAAGTGGTTTGTTTGGTTCAGTTGCTGGGCCCTCCTTGGATATTGGTGCTTCATGTGAAGTGGAATAACTTAGGGTAGGTCCCTTTTGCTGGATTTGGTCAAGGCAATAAAGAGAGATGTAATGCTTATGTTATTGCTCCTCTCTCTCAAGGTAAAATTGTGTGGTCTGAGATGGTATCATGTTTGTTTTGGAGAAATACCACAGACCAATAACCTTAAAAGGTATTGGGAATAAAGAGGTCTGCTTTTTTCAAAATTCTGTGTAGGTGTCATAGTATGGCGCGATTTGCTGGTTAGGAAGTCATCTGATTTTATTTTAGTGATGGTGTTCACTGTTTTTTTTTTAGTCTTTGAAACTAGTGACTCCACAGGGACTTGGTTTTGGTAAATTTGTCACCAGTCTCTACTTCTGTGTACCAGAGTAGTATGTGATATCTGATAGCCAGGGGTTTGAAATTATTTTTTTAAGAATTCTGTACTGACTGGATTTCCGGATTATGAGGTCCTAGGCTATAGGAACTTTAGTATTTGCTGCTATTTACAATAAGTGACTCATAAGATTGGTAAAGACACCAATTTTGGAGATGGAGAGGCAAGGCTGAAGGGGAGGAGGAGGCCTTTATTTGAAGATAACAATTCTTGTGTTGTTATGTTCAAAAGTCTTATCTAGTAAGTTTCCCATAGGAAGGTATTGGGAATAGAGACATATTTTTTTTTCAAAATTCCATGTAGGTGTCGTGGTATGGCACCATTTGCTTGTTAGGAAGTCATATGAGTTTATTTTACATGATGTTGTTCATTATGTTATTTTAGTCTTTGAAGCCAGTGACTCCATAGGGACTTGTTTTTTGATTAAATTTGCCACCAGTCTCTACTTATTTGTCCCAGAGTAGTATGTGATATCTCATAGGCAGGGATTTGAAACTATTTTTTTAAGAATTCTGGACTGACTGGTTTCCTGGATGATGAGGTCTTAGGCTATGGGAACTTTACTGTCTGCTGATTTTTATAATAAGTAACGCAAAGAATTGGTAAAGACACCAATTTTGGAGATGGAGAGGAAAGGCTGAAGGGGAGGAGGAGGCCTTTATTTGAAGATAACAATTCTTGTGCTGTTATGTTCAAAAGTCTTATCTAGTAAGTTTCCCATAGCTCGCTATCTTTTTTTCCAAATACTTCATGTACCCACTATGAGACAAATTTAATTGAAGTAGCATTATTTACTCACCTAATATACCAAGAGCTGTTTTACAAATGGTTGGAGACTCATATGTATATTGGGCTTAAAGCCAATGCCTGTAGTGGTGCCATAGGTTTAGATAAAGAACCAGGACTGAAGCAGATTTTGAGAGCTTTTGTGTGATGATAAATTGTGTAGACTTAGGATATTCAGACCTTGTACGTTTTCCAATGCGTAGCTATCATGTGTTGTACTATAGAATCAATACATTTTGTAAAAAAAAGTGCTTGTAAAGGGGTATACACTTCTGGGTGAATTAATTCTGTGTTTTCCTGTTAATTGTAAAAAAGTTGGAAATTTTTTGGTATAGTTTCCAATTTTGTTTTATACTTGCACACATTTCATGTTAATGTTGTACTCTCATTTGATTTTGATTGGCTGTGTATAATCATGGAGATTTTATCTAGATTATTTTACTATATTTTATATGTTATTCTGTTACATTGAAGTTAGATGTACCTCAAATCATTATAGTTACATTGGTAATATGGTGAGATTGCTATCATATCACTGTGTCATTTCCATTATGTTCATCTAATTTCCAATGGAGATGTCTGGTCAGAAGTGGTTTGTTTGGTTCAGTTGCTGGGCCCTCCTTGGATATTGGTGCTTCATGTGAAGTGGAATAACTTAGGGTAGGTCCCTTTAGCTGGATTTGGTCAGGGCAATAAAGAGAGATGTAATGCTTATGTTATTGCTCCTCTCTCTCAAGGTAAAATTGTGTGGTCTGAGATGGTATCATGTTTGTTTTGGAGAAATACCACAGACCAATAACCTTGAAAGGTATTGGGAATAAAGAGGTCTGCTTTTTTCAAAATTCTGTGTAGGTGTCATAGTATGGCGCCATTTGCTGGTTAGGAAGTCATCTGATTTGATTTTAGTGATGATGTTCACTGTGTTTTTTTAGTCTTTGAAACCAGTGACTCCACAGGGACTTGGTTTTGGTAAATTTGTCACCAGTCTCTACTTCTGTGTACCAGAGTAGTATGTGATATCTGATAGCCAGGGGTTTGAAACTATTTTTTTAAGAATTCTGTACTGACTGGATTTCCGGATTATGAGGTCCTAGGCTATAGGAACTTTAGTATTTGCTGCTATTTACAATAAGTGACACATAAGATTGGTAAAGACACCAATTTTGGAGATGGAGAGGCAAGGCTGAAGGGGAGGAGGAGGCCTTTATTTGAAGATAACAATTCTTGTGTTGTTATGTTCAAAAGTCTTATCTAGTAAGTTTCCCATAGGAAGGTATTGGGAATAGAGACATATTTTTTTTTCAAAATTCCATGTAGGTGTCGTGGTATGGCACCATTTGCTTGTTAGGAAGTCATATGAGTTTATTTTACATGATGGTGTTCATTATGTTATTTTAGTCTTTGAAGCCAGTGACTCCATAGGGACTTGTTTTTTGATTAAATTTGCCACCAGTCTCTACTTATTTGTCCCAGAGTAGTATGTGATATCTCATAGGCAGGGATTTGAAACTATTTTTTTAAGAATTCTGGACTGACTGGTTTCCTGGATGATGAGGTCTTAGGCTATGGGAACTTTACTGTCTGCTGATTTTTATAATAAGTAACGCAAAGAATTGGTAAAGACACCAATTTTGGAGATGGAGAGGAAAGGCTGAAGGGGAGGAGGAGGCCTTTATTTGAAGATAACAATTCTTGTGTTGTTATGTTCAAAAGTCTTATCTAGTAAGTTTCCCATAGCTCGCTATCTTTTTTTCCAAATTCTTCATGTACCCACTATCTGACAAATATAATAGAAGTAGCATTATTTACTCACCTAATATTCCAAGAGCTGTTTTACAAATGGTTGGAGACTCATATGTATATTGGGCTTAAAGCCAATGCCTGTAGTGGTGCCATAGGTTTAGATAAAGAACCAGGACTGAAGCAGATTTTGAGAGCTTTTGTGTGATGATAAATTGTGTAGACTTAGGATATCCAGACCTTGTACGTTTTCCAATGCGTAGCTATCATGTGTTGTACTATAGAATCAATACATTTTGTAAAAAAAAGTGCTTGTAAAGGGGTATACACTTCTGGGTGAATTAATTCTGTGTTTTCCTGTTTATTGTAAAAAAGTTGGAAATTTTTTGGTATCGTTTCCAATTTTGTTTTATACTTGCACACATTTCATGTTAATGTTGTACTCTCATTTGATTTTGATTGGCTGTGTATAATCATGGAGATTTTATCTAGATTCTTTTACTATATTTTATATGTTATTCTGTTACATTGAAGTTAGATGTACCTCAAATCATTGTAGTTACATTGGTAATATGGTGAGATTGCTATCATATCACTGTGTCATTTCCATTATGTTCATCTAATTTCCAATGGAGATGTCTGGTCAGAAGTGGTTTGTTTGGTTCAGTTGCTGGGCCCTCCTTGGATATTGGTGCTTCATGTGAAGTGGAATAACTTAGGGTAGGTCCCTTTAGCTGGATTTGGTCAGGGCAATAAAGAGAGATGTAATGCTTATGTTATTGCTCCTCTCTCTCAATGTAAAATTGTGTGGTCTGAGATGGTATCATGTTTGTTTTGGAGAAATACCACAGACCAATAACCTTGAAAGGTATTGGGAATAAAGAGGTCTGCTTTTTTCAAAATTCTGTGTAGGCGTCATAGTATGGCGCCATTTGCTGGTTAGGAAGTCATCTGATTTGATTTTAGTGATGATGTTCACTGTGTTTTTTTAGTCTTTGAAACCAGTGACTCCACAGGGACTTGGTTTTGGTAAATTTGTCACCAGTCTCTACTTCTGTGTACCAGAGTAGTATGTGATAACTGATAGCCAGGGGTTTGAAACTATTTTTTTAAGAATTCTGTACTGACTGGATTTCCGGATTATGAGGTCCTAGGCTATAGGAACTTTAGTATTTGCTGCTATTTACAATAAGTGACACATAAGATTGTTAAAGACACCAATTTTGGAGATGGAGAGGCAAGGCTGAAGGGGAGGAGGAGGCCTTTATTTGAACATAACAATTCTTGTGTTGTTATGTTCAAAAGTCTTATCTAGTAAGTTTCCCATAGGAAGGTATTGGGAATAGAGACATTTTTTTTTTTCAAAATTCCATGTAGGTGTCGTGGTATGGCACCATTTGCTTGTTAGGAAGTCATATGAGTTTATTTTACATGATGGTGTTCATTATGTTATTTTAGTCTTTGAAGCCAGTGACTCCATAGGGACTTGTTTTTTTATTAAATTTGCCACCAGTCTCTACTTATTTGTCCCAGAGTAGTATGTGATATCTCATAGGCAGGGATTTGAAACTATTTTTTTAAGAATTCTGGACTGACTGGTTTCCTGGATGATGAGGTCTTAGGCTATGGGAACTTTACTGTCTGCTGATTTTTATAATAAGTAACGCAAAGAATTGGTAAAGACACCAATTTTGGAGATGGAGAGGAAAGGCTGAAGGGGAGGAGGAGGCCTTTATTTGAAGATAACAATTCTTGTGCTGTTATTTTCAAAAGTCTTATCTAGTAAGTTTCCCATAGCTCGCTATCTTTTTTTCCAAATTCTTCATGTACCCACTATCTGACAAATATAATTGAAGTAGCATTATTTACTCACCTAATATTCCAAGAGCTGTTTTACAAATGGTTGGAGACTCATATGTATATTGGGCTTAAAGCCAATGCCTGTAGTGGTGCCATAGGTTTAGATAAAGAACCAGGACTGAAGCAGATTTTGAGAGCTTTTGTGTGATGATAAATTGTGTAGACTTAGGATATCCAGACCTTGTACGTTTTCCAATGCCTAGCTATCATGTGTTGTACTATAGAATCAATACATTTTGTAAAAAAAAGTGCTTGTAAAGGGGTATACACTTCTGGGTGAATTAATTCTGTGTTTTCCAGTTTAATGTAAAAAAGTTGGGATTTTTTGGTATAGTTTTCAATTTTGTTTTATACTTACACACATTTCATGTTAATGTTGTACTCTCATTTGATTTTGATTGGCTGTGTATAATCATGGAGATTTTATCTAGATTCTTTTACTATATTTTATATGTTATTCTGTTACATTGAAGTTAGATGTGCCTCAAATCATTATAGTTACATTGCTAATATGGTGAGATTGCTATCATATCACTGTGTCATTTCCATTATGTTTATCTAATTTCCAATGGAGATGTCTGGTCAGAAGTGGTTTGTTTGGTTCAGTTGCTGGGCCCTCCTTGGATATTGGTGCTTCATGTGAAGTGGAATAACTTAGGGTAGGTCCCTTTAGCTGGATTTGGTCAGTGCAATAAAGAGAGATGTAATGCTTATGTTATTGCTCCTCTCTCTCAAGGTAAAATTGTGTGGTCTGAGATGGTATCATGTTTGTTTTGGAGAAATACCACAGACCAATAACCTTGAAAGGTATTGGAAATAAAGAGGTCTGCTTTTTTCAAAATTCTGTGTAGGTGTCATAGTATGGCGCCATTTGCTGGTTAGGAAGTCATCTGATTTGATTTTAGTGATGGTGTTCACTGTGTTTTTTTAGTCTTTGAAACCAGTGACTCCACAGGGACTTGATTTTGGTAAATTTGTCACCAGTCTCTACTTCTATGTACCAGAGTAGTATGTGATATCTGATAGCCAGGGGTTTGAAACTATTTTTTTATGAATTCTGTACTGACTGGATTTCCGGATTATGAGGTCCTAGGCTATAGGAACTTTAGTATTTGCTGCTATTTACAATAAGTGACACATAAGATTGGTAAAGACACCAATTTTGGAGATGGAGAGGCAAGGCTGAAGGGGAAGAGGAGGCCTTTATTTGAAGATAACAATTCTTGTGTTGTTATGTTCAAAAGTCTTATCTAGTAAGTTTCCCATAGGAAGGTATTGGAAATAGAGACATAATTTTTTTTTCAAAATTCCATGTAGGTGTCGTGGTATGGCACCATTTGCTTGTTAGGAAGTCATATGAGTTTATTTTACATGATGGTGTTCAGTATGTTATTTTAGTCTTTGAAGCCAGTGACTCCATAGGGACTTGTTTTTTGATTAAATTTGCCACCAGTCTCTACTTATTTGTCCCAGAGTAGTATGTGATATCTCATAGGCAGGGATTTGAAACTATTTTTTTAAGAATTCTGGACTGACTGGTTTCCTGGATGATGAGGTCTTAGGCTATGGGAACTTTACTGTCTGCTGATTTTTATAATAAGTAACGCAAAGAATTGGTAAAGACACCAATTTTGGAGATGGAGAGGAAAGGCTGAAGGGGAGGAGGAGGCCTTTATTTGAAGATAACAATTCTTGTGTTGTTATGTTCAAAAGTCTTATCTAGTAAGTTTCCCATAGCTCGCTATCTTTTTTTCCAAATTCTTCATGTACCCACTATCTGACAAATATAATAGAAGTAGCATTATTTACTCACCTAATATTCCAAGAGCTGTTTTACAATTGGTTGGAGACTCATATGTATATTGGGCTTAAAGCCAATGCCTGTAGTGGTGCCATAGGTTTAGATAAAGAACCAGGACTGAAGCAGATTTTGAGAGCTTTTGTGTGATGATAAATTGTGTAGACTTAGGATATCCAGACCATGTACGTTTTCCAATGCATAGCTATCATGTGTTGTACTATAGAATCAATACATTTTGTAAAAAAAGTGCTTGTAAAGGGCTATACACTTCTGGGTGAATTAATTCTGTGTTTTCCTGTTTACTGTAAAAAAGTTGGGATTTTTTGGTATAGTTTTCAATTTTGTTTTATACTTGCACACATTTCATGTTAAAGGGTTCCTGTCATTAACATCTTACCTGTCAAACTCGCCTGACCCCTCAATGGCCGCAGCTGTCCAGAGTTCATTCCTGTTCTCTTCTTTCCTGAAGTCCTCCTCTGTCGGTAAATGTAGTCGTTTAAACTCTTCTCGCCTTTTATGGTAATTCGTTTTCCCTGTGGGACGCAGCTTCTTAACCCCGCCCTCCGCCGGCACCTGTCCGGCCCTGACTGGCTAAGGAGCTGTCAATCAAAAAGAAGGAGGTGGAGTCTACTCTGAGACTCTGGAGGAATGAAAATCTGACTCTTTTCAGATGAAGATTTGACTCTTTCTGCTCATTTGCATACGGCGTGGGACCACTGAAAAACGGAATACTAAAGGTACAGAACTTACTTAGAACATATTTATAGCTTAGATGACAATGATTTTTCACCCACTTTCACCAGGTATTGCTGGCTTTATAGCTAAAATATGGTGACAGGTTCCCTTTAATGTTTTACTCTCATTTGATTTTGATTGGCTGTGTATAATCATGGAGATTTTATCTAGATTCTTTTACTATATTTTTTATGTTATTCTGTTACATTGAAGTTAGATGTACCTCAAATCATTATAGTTACATTGGTAATATGGTGAGATTGCTATCATATCACTGTGTCATTTCCATTATGTTCATCTAATTTCCAATGGAGATGTCTGGTCAGAAGTGGTTTGTTTGGTTCAGTTGCTGGGCCCTCCTTGGATATTGGTGCTTCATGTGAAGTGGAATAACTTAGGGTAGGTCCCTTTAGCTGGATTTGGTCAGGGCAATAAAGAGAGATGTAATGCTTATGTTATTGCTCCTCTCTCTCAAGGTAAAATTGTGTGGTCTGATATGGTATCATGTTTGTTTTGGAGAAATACCACAGACCAATAACCTTGAAAGGTATTGGGAATAAAGAGGTCTGCTTTTTTCAAAATTCTGTGTAGGTGTCATAGTATGGCGCCATTTGCTGGTTAGGAAGTCATCTGATTTGATTTTAGTGATCGTGTTCACTGTGTTTTTTTAGTCTTTGAAACCAGTGACTCCACAGGGACTTGGTTTTGGTAAATTTGTCACCAGTCTCTACTTCTGTGTACCAGAGTATTATGTGATATCTGATAGCCAGGGGTTTGAAACTATTTTTTTAAGAATTCTGTACTGACTGGATTTCCGGATTATGAGGTCCTAGGCTATAGGAACTTTAGTATTTGCTGCTATTTACAATAAGTGACACATAAGATTGGTAAAGACACCAATTTTGGAGATGGAGAGGCAAGGCTGAAGGGGAGGAGGAGGCCTTTATTTGAAGATAACAATTCTTGTGTTGTTATGTTCAAAAGTCTTATCTAGTAAGTTTCCCATAGGAAGGTATTGGGAATAGAGACATATATTTTTTTCAAAATTCCATGTAGGTGTTGTGGTATGGCACCATTTGCTTGTTAGGAAGTCATATGAGTTTATTTTACATGATGGTGTTCATTATGTTATTTTAGTCTTTGAAGCCAGTGACTCCATAGGGACTTGTTTTTTGATTAAATTTGCCACCAGTCTCTACTTATTTGTCCCAGAGTAGTATGTGATATCTCATAGGCAGGGATTTGAAACTATTTTTTTAAGAATTCTGGACTGACTGGTTTCCTGGCTGATGAGGTCTTAGGCTATGGGAACTTTACTGTCTGCTGATTTTTATAATAAGTAACGCAAAGAATTGGTAAAGACACCAATTTTGGAGATGGAGAGGAAAGGCTAAATGGGAGGAGGAGGCCTTTATTTGAAGATAACAATTCTTGTGTTGTTATGTTCAAAAGATTATCTATGAAGTTTCCCATAGCTCACTATCTTTTTTTCCAAATTCTTCATGTACCCACTATCTGACAAATTTAATAGAAGTAGCATTATTTACTCACCTAATATTCCAAGAGCTGTTTTACAAATGGTTGGAGACTCATATGTATATTGGGCTTAAAGCCAATGCCTGTAGTTGTGCCATAGGTTTAGATAAAGAACCAGGACTGAAGCAGATTTTGAGAGCTTTTGTGTGATGATAAATTGTGTAGACTTAGGATATCCAGACCTTGTACGTTTTCCAATGCGTAGCTATCATGTGTTTTACTATAGAATCAATACATTTTGTAAAAAAAAAGTGCTTGTAAAGGGGTATACACTTCTGGGTGAATTAATTCTGTGTTTTCCTGTTTACTGTAAAAAAGTTGGGATTTTTTGGTATAGTTTTCAATTTTGTTTTATACTTGCACACATTTCATGTTAATGTTGTACTCTCATTTGATTTTGATTGGCTGTGTATAATCATGGAGATTTTATCTAGATTCTTTTACTATATTTTATATGTTATTCTGTTACATTGAAGTTAGATGTACATTAAATCATTATAGTTACATTGGTAATATGGTGAGATTGCTATCATATCACTGTGTCATTTCCATTATGTTCATCTAATTTCCAATGGAGATGTCTGGTCAGAAGTGGTTTGTTTGGTTCAGTTGCTGGGCCCTCCTTGGATATTGGTGCTTCATGTGAAGTGGAATAACTTAGGGTAGGTCCCTTTAGCTGGATTTGATCAGGGCAATAAAGAGAGATGTAATGCTTATGTTATTGCTCCTCTCTCTCAAGGTAAAATTGTGTGGTCTGAGATGGTATCAGGTTTGTTTTGGAGAAATACCACAGACCAATAACCTTGAAAGGTATTGGGAATAAAGAGGTCTGCTTTTTTCAAAATTCTGTGTAGGTGTCATAGTATGGCGCCATTTGCTGGTTAGGAAGTCATCTGATTTGATTTTAGTGATGGTGTTCACTGTGTTTTTTTAGTCTTTGAAACCAGTGACTCCACAGGGACTTGGTTTTGGTAAATTTGTCACCAGTCTCTACTTCTGTGTACCAGAGTAGTATGTGATATCTGATAGCCAGGGGTTTGAAACTATTTTTTTAAGAATTCTGTACTGACTGGATTTCTGGATTATGAGGTCCTAGGCTATAGGAACTTTAGTATTGGCTGCTATTTACAATAAGTGACACATAAGATTGGTAAAGACACCAATTTTGGAGATGGAGAGGCAAGGCTGAAGGGGAGGAGGAGGCCTTTATTTGAAGATAACTATTCTTGTGTTGTTATGTTCAAAAGTCTTATCTAGTAAGTTTCCCATAGGAAGGTATTGGGAATAGAGACATATTTTTTTCAAAATTCCAAGTAGGTGTCGTGGTATGGCACCATTTGCTTGTTAGGAAGTCATATGAGTTTATTTTACATGATGGTGTTCATTATGTTATTTTAGTCTTTGAAGCCAGTGACTCCATAGGGACTTGTTTTTTGATTAAATTTGCCACCAGTCTCTACTTATTTGTCCCAGAGTAGTATGTGATATCTCATAGGCAGGGATTTGAAACTATTTTTTTAAGAATTCTGGACTGACTGGTTTCCTGGATGATGAGGTCTTAGGCTATGGGAACTTTACTGTCTGCTGATTTTTATAATAAGTAACGCAAAGATTTGGTAAAGACACCAATTTTGGAGACGGAGAGGAAAGGCTGAAGGGGAGGAGGAGGCCTTTATTTGAAGATAACTATTCTTGTGTTGTTATGTTCAAAAGTCTTATCTAGTAAGTTTCCCATAGCTGGCTATCTTTTTTTCCAAATTTTTCATGTACCCACTATCTGACAAATATAATAGAAGTAGCATTATTTACTCACCTAATATACCAAAAGCTGTTTTACAAATGGTTGGAGACTCATATGTATATTGGGCTTAAAGCCAATGCCTGTAGTGGTGCCATAGGTTTAGATAAAGAACCAGGACTGAAGCAGATTTTGAGAGCTTTTGTGTGATGATAAATTGTGTAGACTTAGGATATCCAGACCTTGTACGTTTTCCAATGCGTAGCTATCATGTGTTGTACTATAGAATCAATACATTTTGTAAAAAAAAAGTACTAGTAAAGGGGTATACACTTCTGGGTGAATTAATTCTGTGTTTTCCTGTTTACTGTAAAAAAGTTGGGATTTTTTGGTATAGTTTTCAATTTTGTTTTATGCTTACACACATTTCATGTTAATGTTGTACTCTCATTTAATTTTGATTGGCTGTGTATAATCATGGAGATTTTATCTAGATTATTTTACTATATTTTATATGTTATTCTGTTACATTGAAGTTAGATGTACCTCAAATCATTATAGTTACATTGGTAATATGGTGAGATTGCTATCATATCACTGTGTCATTTCCATTATGTTCATCTAATTTCCAATGGAGATGTCTGGTCAGAAGTGGTTTGTTTGGTTCAGTTGCTGGGCCCTCCTTGGATATTGGTGCTTCATGTGAAGTGGAATAACTTAGGGTAGGTCCCTTTAGCTGGATTTGGTCAGGGCAATAAAGAGAGATGTAATGCTTATGTTATTGCTCCTCTCTCTCTCTCAAGGTAAAATTGTGTGGTCTCAGATGGTATCATGTTTGTTTTGGAGAAATACCACAGACCAATAACCTTGAAAAGTATTGGGAATAAAGAGGTCTGCTTTTTTCAAAATTCTGTGTAGGTGTCATAGTATGGCGCCATTTGCTGGTTAGGAAGTCATCTGATTTGATTTTAGTGATGGTGTTCACTATGTTTTTTTAGTCTTTGAAACCAGTGACTCCACAGGGACTTGGTTTTGGTAAATTTGTCACCAGTCTCTACTTCTGTGTACCAGAGAAGTATGTGATATCTGATAGCCAGGGGTTTGAAACTATTTTTTTAAGAATTCTGTACTGACTGGATTTCCGCATTATGAGGTCCTAGGCTATAGGAACTTTAGTATTTGCTGCTATCTACAATAATTGAAACATAAGATTGGTAAAGACACCAATTTTGGAGATGGAGAGGCAAGGCTGAAGGGGAGGAGGAGGCCTTTATTTGAAGATAACAATTCTTGTGTTGTTATGTTCAAAAGTCTTATCTAGTAAGTTTCCCATAGGAAGGTATTGGGAATAGAGACATATATTTTTTTCAAAATTCCATGTAGGTGTCGTGGTATGGCACCATTTGCTTGTTAGGAAGTCATATGAGTTTATTTTACATGATGGTGTTCATTATGTTATTTTAGTCTTTGAAGCCAGTGACTCCATGGGACTAGTTTTTTGATTAAATTTGCCACCAGTCTCTACTTATTTGTCCCAGAGTAGTATGTGATATCTCATAGGCAGGGATTTGAAACTATTTTTTTTATGAATTCTGGACTGACTGGTTTCCTGGATGATGAGGTCTTAGGCTATGGGAACTTTACTGTCTGCTGATTTTTTTAATAATAAGTAACACAAAGAATTAGTAAAGACACCAATTTTGGAGATGGAGAGGAAAGGCTGAAGGGGAGGAGGAGGCCTTTATTTGAAGATAACAATTCTTGTGTTGTTATGTTCAAAAGTCTTATCTAGTAAGTTTCCCATAGCTCGCTATCTTTTTTTCCAAATTCTTCATGTACCCACTATCTGACAAATATAATAGAAGTAGCATTATTTACTCACCTAATATTCCAAAAGCTGTTTTACAAATGGATGGAGACTCATATGTATATTGGGCTTAAAGCCAATGCCTGTAGTGGTGCCATAGGTTTAGATAAAGAACCAGGACTGAAGCAGATTTTGAAAGCTTTTGTGTGATGATAAATTGTGTAGACTTAGGATATCCAGACCTTGTACGTTTTCCAATGCATAGCTATCATGTGTTGTACTATAGAATCAATACATTTTGTAAAAAAAAGTGCTTGTAAAGGGGTATACACTTCTGGGTGAATTAATTCTGTGTTTTCCTGTTTACTGTAAAAAAGTGGGGATTTTTTGATATAGTTTTCAATTTTGTTTTATACTTACACACATTTCATGTTAATGTTGTACTCTCATTTGATTTTGATTGGCTGTGTATAATCATGGAGATTTTATCTAGATTCTTTTACTATATTTTATATGTTATTCTGTTACATTGAAGTTAGATGTACCTCAAATCATTATAGTTACATTCGTAATATGGTGAGATTGCTATCATATCACTGTGTCATTTCCATTATGTTCATCTAATTTCCAATGGAGATGTCTGGTCAGAAGTGGTTTGTTTGGTTCAGTTGCTGGGCCCTCCTTGGATATTGGTGCTTCATGTGAAGTGGAATAACTTAGGGTAGGTCCCTTTAGCTGAATTTGGTCAGGGCAATAAAGAGAGATGTAATGCTTATGTTATTGCTCCTCTCTCTGAAGGTAAAATTGTGTGGTCTGAGATGGTATCATGTTTGTTTTGGAGAAATACCACAGACCAATAACCTTGAAAGGTATTGGGAATAAAGAGGTCTGCTTTTTTCAAAATTCTGTGTAGGTGTCATAGTATGGCGCCACTTGCTGGTTAGGAAGTCATCTGATTTGATTTTAGTGATGGTGTTCACTGTGTTTTTTTAGTCTTTGAAACCAGTGACTCCACAGGGACTTGGTTTTGGTAAATTTGTCACCAGTCTCTACTTCTGTGTACCAGAGTAGTATGTGATATCTGATAGCCAGGGGTTTGAAACTATTTTTTTAAGAATTCTGTACTGACTGGATTTCCGGATTATGAGGTCCTAGGCTATAGGAACTTTAGTATTTGCTGCTATTTACAATAAGTGACACATAAGATTGGTAAAGACACCAATTTTGGAGATGGAGAGGCAAGGCTGAAGGGGAGGAGGAGGCCTTTATTTGAAGATAACAATTCTTGTGTTGTTATGTTCAAAAGTCTTATCTAGTAAGTTTCCCATAGGAAGGTATTGGGAATGGAGACACTTTTTTTTATTTTCAAAATTCCATGTAGGTGTCGTGGTATGGCACCATTTGCTTGTTAGGAAGTCATATGAGTTTATTTTACATGATGGTGTTCATTATGTTATTTTAGTCTTTGAAGCCAGTGACTCCATAGGGACTTGTTTTTTGATTAAATTTGCCACCAGT
The DNA here is from genome assembly GCF_050947455.1 of Rhinoderma darwinii. Classification (NCBI taxonomy): domain Eukaryota; kingdom Metazoa; phylum Chordata; class Amphibia; order Anura; family Rhinodermatidae; genus Rhinoderma; species Rhinoderma darwinii. The sequence goes on along the minus strand of NW_027463407.1, from coordinate 128,841 downwards.
CTCTACTTATTTGTTCCAGAGTAGTATGTGATATCTCATAGGCAGGGATTTGAAACTATTTTTTTAAGAATTCTGGACTGACTGGTTTCCTTGATGATGAGGTCTTAGGCTATGGGAACTTTACTGTCTGCTGATTTTTATAATAAGTAACACAAAGAATTGGTAAAGACACCAATTTTGGAGATGGAGAGGAAAGGCTGAAGGGGAGGAGGAGGCCTTTATTTGAAGATAACAATTCTTGTGTTGTTATGTTCAAAAGTCTTATCTAGTAAGTTTCCCATAGCTCGCTATCTTTTTTTCCAAATTCTTCTTGTACCCACTATCTGACAAATATAATAGAAGTAGCATTATTTACTCACCTAATATTCCAAGAGCTGTTTTACAAATGGTTGGAGACTCATATGTATATTGGGCTTAAAGCCAATGCCTGTAGTGGTGCCATAGGTTTAGATAAAGAACCAGGACTGAAGCAGATTTTGAGAGCTTTTGTGTGATGATAAATTGTGTAGACTGTAGACTTAGGATATCCAGACCTTGTACGTTTTCCAATGCGTTGCTATCATGTGTTGTACTATAGAATCAATAAATTTTGTAAAAAAAAAGTACTAGTAAAGGGGTATACACTTCTGGGTGAATTAATTCTGTGTTTTCCTGTTTATTGTAAAAAAGTTGGACATTTTTTGGTATAGTTTTCAATTTTGTTTTATACTTGCACACATTTCATGTTAATGTTGTACTCTGATTTGATTTTGATTGGCTGTGTATAATCATGGAGATTTTATCTAGATTATTTTACTATATTTTATATGTTATTCTGTTACATTGAAGTTAGATGTACCTCAAATTATTATAGTTACATTGGTAATATGATGAGATTGCTATCATATCACTGTGTCATTTCCATTATGTTCATCTAATTTCCAATGGAGATGTCTGGTCAGAAGTGGTTTGTTTGGTTCAGTTGCTGGGCCCTCCTTGGATATTGGTGCTTCATGTGAAGTGGAATAACTTAGGGTAGGTCCCTTTAGCTGGATTTGGTCAGGGCAATAAAGAGAGATGTAATGCTTATGTTATTGCTCCTCTCTCTCTCAAGGTAAAATTGTGTGGTCTCAGATGGTATCATGTTTGTTTTGGAGAAATACCACAGACCAATAACCTTGAAAAGTATTGGGAATAAAGAGGCCTGCTTTTTTCAAAATTCTGTGTAGGTGTCATAGTATGGCGCCATTTGCTGGTTAGGAAGTCATCTGATTTGATTTTAGTGATGGTGTTCACTATGTTTTTTTAGTCTTTGAAACCAGTGACTCCACAGGGACTTGGTTTTGGTAAATTTGTCACCAGTCTCTACTTCTGTGTACCAGAGTAGTATGTGATATCTGATAGCCAGGGGTTTGAAACTATTTTTTTAAGAATTCTGTACTGACTGGATTTCCGCATTGTGAGGTCCTAGGCTATAGGAACTTTAGTATTTGCTGCTATCTAAAATAAGTGAAACATAAAATTGGTAAAGACACCAATTTTGGAGATGGAGAGGCAAGGCTGAAGGGGAGGAGGAGGCCTTTATTTGAAGATAACAATTCTTGTGTTGTTATGTTCAAAAGTCTTATCTAGTAAGTTTCCCATAGGAAGGCATTGGGAATAGAGACATATATTTTTTTCAAAATTCCATGTAGGTGTCGTGGTATGGCACCATTTGCTTGTTAGGAAGTCATATGAGTTTATTTTACATGATGGTGTTCATTATGTTATTTTAGTCTTTGAAGCCAGTGACTCCATAGGGACTTGTTTTTTGATTAAATTTGCCACCAGTCTCTACTTATTTGTCCCAGAGTAGTATGTGATATCTCATAGGCAGGGATTTGAAACTATTTTATTTATGAATTCTGGACTGACTGGTTTCCTGGATGATGAGGTCTTAGGCTATGGGAACTTTACTGTCTGCTGATTTTTATAATAAGTAACGCAAAGAATTGGTAAAGACACCAATTTTGGAGATGGAGAGGAAAGGCTGAAGGGGAGGAGGAGGCCTTTATTTGAAGATAACAATTCTTGTGTTGTTATGTTCAAAAGTCTTATCTAGTAAGTTTCCCATAGCTCGCTATCTTTTTTTCCAAATTCTTCATGTACCCACTATCTGACAAATATAATAGAAGTAGCATTATTTACTCACCTAATATACCAAGAGCTGTTTTACAAATGGTTGGAGACTCATATGTATATTGGGCTTAAAGCCAATGCCTGCAGTGGTGCCATAGGTTTAGATAAAGAACCAGGACTGAAGCAGATTTTGAGAGCTTTTGTGTGATGATAAATTGTGTAGACTTAGGATATCCAGACCTTGTACGTTTTCCAATGCATAGCTATCATGTGTTGTACTATAGAATCAATACAGTTTGTAAAAAAAAAGTGCTTGTAAAGGGGTATACACTTCTGGGTGAATTAATTCTGTGTTTTCCTGTTTACTGTAAAAAAGTTGGGATTTTTTGGTATAGTTTTCAATTTTGTTTTATACTTACACACATTTCATGTTAATGTTGTACTCTCATTTGATTTTGATTGGCTGTGTATAATCATGGAGATTTTATCTAGATTCTTTTACTATATTTTATATGTTATTCTGTTACATTGAAGTTAGATGTACCTCAAATCATTATAGTTACATTGGTAATATGGTGAGATTGCTATCATATCACTGTGTCATTTCCATTATGTTCATCTAATTTCCAATGGAGATGTCTGGTCAGAAGTGGTTTGTTTGGTTCAGTTGCTGGGCCCTCCTTGGATATTGGTGCTTCATGTGAAGTGGAATAACTTAGGGTAGGTCCCTTTAGCTGGATTTGGTCAGGGCAATAAAGAGAGATGTAATGCTTATGTTATTGCTCCTCTCTCTCAAGGTAAAATTGTGTGGTCTGAGATGGTATCATGTTTGTTTTGGAGAAATACCACAGACCAATAACCTTGAAAGGTATTGGGAATAAAGAGGTCTGCTTTTTTCAAAATTCTGTGTAGGTGTCATAGTATGGCGCCACTTGCTGGTTAGGAAGTCATCTGATTTGATTTTAGTGATGGTGTTCACTGTGTTTTTTTAGTCTTTGAAACCAGTGACTCCACAGGGACTTGGTTTTGGTAAATTTGTCACCAGTCTCTACTTCTGTGTACCAGAGTAGTATGTGATATCTGATAGCCAGGGGTTTGAAACTATTTTTTTAAGAATTCTGTACTGACTGGATTTCCGGATTATGAGGTCCTAGGCTATAGGAACTTTAGTATTTGCTGCTATTTACAATAAGTGACACATAAGATTGGTAAAGACACCAATTTTGGAGATGGAGAGGCAAGGCTGAAGGGGAGGAGGAGGCCTTTATTTGAAGATAACAATTCTTGTGTTGTTATGTTCAAAAGTCTTATCTAGTAAGTTTCCCATAGGAAGGTATTGGGAATAGAGACACTTTTTTTATTTTCAAAATTCCATGTAGGTGTCGTGGTATGGCACCATTTGCTTGTTAGGAAGTCATATGAGTTTATTTTACATGATGGTGTTCATTATGTTATTTTAGTCTTTGAAGCCAGTGACTCCATAGGGACTTGTTTTTTGATTAAATTTGCCACCAGTCTCTACTTATTTGTTCCAGAGTAGTATGTGATATCTCATAGGCAGGGATTTGAAACAATTTTTTTAAGAATTCTGGACTGACTGGTTTCCTTGATGATGAGGTCTTAGGCTATGGGAACTTTACTGTCTGCTGATTTTTATAATAAGTAACGCAAAGAATTGGTAAAGACACCAATTTTGGAGATGGAGAGGAAAGGCTGAAGGGGAGGAGGAGGCCTTTATTTGAAGATAACAATTCTTGTGTTGTTATGTTCAAAAGTCTTATCTAGTAAGTTTCCCATAGCTCGCTATCTTTTTTTCCAAATTCTTCTTGTACCCACTATCTGACAAATATAATAGAAGTAGCATTATTTACTCACCTAATATTCAAAGAGCTGTTTTACAAATGGTTGGAGACTCATATGTATATTGGGCTTAAAGCCAATGCCTGTAGTGGTGCCATAGGTTAAGATAAAGAACCAGGACTGAAGCAGATTTTGAGAGCTTTTGTGTGATGATAAATTGTGTAGACTTAGGATATCCAGACCTTGTACGTTTTCCAATGCGTAGCTATCATGTGTTGTACTATAGAATTAATACATTTTGTAAAAAAAAAGTACTAGTAAAGGGGTATACACTTCTGGGTGAATTAATTCTGTGTTTTCCTGTTTATTGTAAAAAAGTTGGGATTTTTTGGTATAGTTTTCAATTTTGTTTTATACTTACACACATTTCATGTTAATGTTGTACTCTCATTTGATTTTGATTGGCTGTGTATAATCATGGAGATTTTATCTAGATTCTTTTACTATATTTTATATGTTATTCTGTTACATTGAAGTTAGATGTACCTCAAATCATTATAGTTACATTGGTAATATGGTGAGATTGCTATCATATCACTGTGTCATTTCCATTATGTTCATCTAATTTCCAATGGAGATGTCTGGTCAGAAGTGGTTTGTTTGGTTCAGTTGCTGGGCCCTCCTTGGATATTGGTGCTTCATGTGAAGTGGAATAACTTAGGGTAGGTCCCTTTAGCTGGATTTGGTCAGGGCAATAAAGAGAGATGTAATGCTTATGTTATTGCTCCTCTCTCTCTCAAGGTAAAATTGTGTGGTCTCAGATGGTATCATGTTTGTTTTGGAGAAATACCACAGACCAATAACCTTGAAAAGTATTGGGAATAAAGAGGCCTGCTTTTTTCAAAATTCTGTGTAGGTGTCATAGTATGGCGCCATTTGCTGGTTAGGAAGTCATCTGATTTGATTTTAGTGATGGTGTTCACTATGTTTTTTTAGTCTTTGAAACCAGTGACTCCACAGGGACTTGGTTTTGGTAAATTTGTCACCAGTCTCTACTTCTGTGTACCAGAGTAGTATGTGATATCTGATAGCCAGGGGTTTGAAACAATTTTTTTAAGAATTCTGTACTGACTGGATTTCCGCATTGTGAGGTCCTAGGCTATAGGAACTTTAGTATTTGCTGCTATCTAAAATAAGTGAAACATAAAATTGGTAAAGACACCAATTTTGGAGATGGAGAGGCAAGGCTGAAGGGGAGGAGGAGGCCTTTATTTGAAGATAACAATTCTTGTGTTGTTATGTTCAAAAGTCTTATCTAGTAAGTTTCCCATAGGAAGGCATTGGGAATAGAGACATATATTTTTTTCAAAATTCCATGTAGGTGTCGTGGTATGGCACCATTTGCTTGTTAGGAAGTCATATGAGTTTATTTTACATGACGGTGTTCATTATGTTATTTTAGTCTTTGAAGCCAGTGACTCCATAGGGACTTGTTTTTTGATTAAATTTGCCACCAGTCTCTACTTATTTGTCCCAGAGTAGTATGTGATATCTCATAGGCAGGGATTTGAAACTATTTTATTTATGAATTCTGGACTGACTGGTTTCCTGGATGATGAGGTCTTAGGCTATGGGAACTTTACTGTCTGCTGATTTTTATAATAAGTAACGCAAAGAATTGGTAAAGACACCAATTTTGGAGATGGAGAGGAAAGGCTGAAGGGGAGGAGGAGGCCTTTATTTGAAGATAACAATTCTTGTGTTGTTATGTTCAAAAGTCTTATCTAGTAAGTTTCCCATAGCTCGCTATCTTTTTTTCCAAATTCTTCATGTACCCACTATCTGACAAATATAATAGAAGTAGCATTATTTACTCACCTAATATACCAAGAGCTGTTTTACAAATGGTTGGAGACTCATATGTATATTGGGCTTAAAGCCAATGCCTGTAGTGGTGCCATAGGTTTAGATAAAGAACCAGGACTGAAGCAGATTTTGAGAGCTTTTGTGTGATGATAAATTGTGTAGACTTAGGATATCCAGACCTTGTACGTTTTCCAATGCATAGCTATCATGTGTTGTACTATAGAATCAATACAGTTTGTAAAAAAAAAGTGCTTGTAAAGGGGTATACACTTCTGGGTGAATTAATTCTGTGTTTTCCTGTTTATTGTAAAAAAGTTGGAAATTTTTTGGTATAGTTTTCAATTTTGTTTTATACTTGCACACATTTCATGTTAATGTTGTACTCTCATTTGATTTTGATTGGCTGTGTATAATCATGGAGATTTTATCTAGATTCTTTTACTATATTTTATATGTTATTCTGTTACATTGAAGTTAGATGTACCTCAAATCATTATAGTTACATTGGTAATATGGTGAGATTGCTATCATATCACTGTGTCATTTCCATTATGTTCATCTAATTTCCAATGGAGATGTCTGGTCAGAAGTGGTTTGTTTGGTTCAGTTGCTGGGCCCTCCTTGGATATTGGTGCTTCATGTGAAGTGGAATAACTTAGGGTAGGTCCCTTTAGCTGGATTTGGTCAGGGCAATAAAGAGAGATGTAATGCTTATGTTATTGCTCCTCTCTCTCAAGGTAAAATTGTGTAGTCTGAGATGGTATCATGTTTGTTTTGGAGAAATACCACAGACCAATAACCTTGAAAGGTATTGGGAATAAAGAGGTCTGCTTTTTTCAAAATTCTGTGTAGGTGTCATAGTATGGCGCCACTTGCTGGTTAGGAAGTCATCTGATTTGATTTTAGTGATGGTGTTCACTGTGTTTTTTTAGTCTTTGAAACCAGTGACTCCACAGGGACTTGGTTTTGGTAAATTTGTCACCAGTCTCTACTTCTGTGTACCAGAGTAGTATGTGATATCTGATAGCCAGGGGTTTGAAACTATTTTTTTAAGAATTCTGTACTGACTGGATTTCCGGATTATGAGGTCCTAGGCTATAGGAACTTTAGTATTTGCTGCTATTTACAATAAGTGACACATAAGATTGGTAAAGACACCAATTTTGGAGATGGAGAGGCAAGGCTGAAGGGGAGGAGGAGGCCTTTATTTGAAGATAACAATTCTTGTGTTGTTATGTTCAAAAGTCTTATCTAGTAAGTTTCCCATAGGAAGGTATTTGGAATAGAGACACTTTTTTTATTTTCAAAATTCCATGTAGGTGTCGTGGTATGGCACCATTTGCTTGTTAGGAAGTCATATGAGTTTATTTTACATGATGGTGTTCATTATGTTATTTTAGTCTTTGAAGCCAGTGACTCCATAGGGACTTGTTTTTTGATTAAATTTGCCACCAGTCTCTACTTATTTGTTCCAGAGTAGTATGTGATATCTCATAGGCAGGGATTTGAAACAATTTTTTTAAGAATTCTGGACTGACTGGTTTCCTTGATGATGAGGTCTTAGGCTATGGGAACTTTACTGTCTGCTGATTTTTATAATAAGTAACGCAAATAATTGGTAAAGACACCAATTTTGGAGATGGAGAGGAAAGGCTGAAGGGGAGGAGGAGGCCTTTATTTGAAGATAACAATTCTTGTGTTGTTATGTTCAAAAGTCTTATCTAGTAAGTTTCCCATAGCTCGCTATCTTTTTTTCCAAATTCTTCTTGTACCCACTATCTGACAAATATAATAGAAGTAGCATTATTTACTCACCTAATATTCAAAGAGCTGTTTTACAAATGGTTGGAGACTCATATGTATATTGGGCTTAAAGCCAATGCCTGTAGTGGTGCCATAGGTTAAGATAAAGAACCAGGACTGAAGCAGATTTTGAGAGCTTTTGTGTGATAATAAATTGTGTAGACTTAGGATATCCAGACCTTGTACGTTTTCCAATGCGTAGCTATCATGTGTTGTACTATAGAATTAATACATTTTGTAAAAAAAAAAGTGCTTGTAAAGGGATATACAATTCTGGGTGAATTAATTCTGTGTTTTCCTGTTTATTGTAAAAAAGTTGGGATTTTTTGGTATAGTTTTCAATTTTGTTTTATACTTACACACATTTCATGTTAATGTTGTACTCTCATTTGATTTTGATTGGCTGTGTATAATCATGGAGATTTTATCTAGATTCTTTTACTATATTTTATATGTTATTCTGTTACATTGAAGTTAGATGTACCTCAAATCATTATAGTTACATTGGTAATATGGTGAGATTGCTATCATATCACTGTGTCATTTCCATTATGTTCATCTAATTTCCAATGGAGATGTCTGGTCAGAAGTGGTTTGTTTGGTTCAGTTGCTGGGCCCTCCTTGGATATTGGTGCTTCATGTGAAGTGGAATAACTTAGGGTAGGTCCCTTTAGCTGGATTTGGTCAGGGCAATAAAGAGAGATGTAATGCTTATGTTATTGCTCCTCTCTCTCTCAAGGTAAAATTGTGTGGTCTCAGATGGTATCATGTTTGTTTTGGAGAAATACCACAGACCAATAACCTTGAAAAGTATTGGGAATAAAGAGGCCTGCTTTTTTCAAAATTCTGTGTAGGTGTCATAGTATGGCGCCATTTGCTGGTTAGGAAGTCATCTGATTTGATTTTAGTGATGGTGTTCACTATGTTTTTTTAGTCTTTGAAACCAGTGACTCCACAGGGACTTGGTTTTGGTAAATTTGTCACCAGTCTCTACTTCTGTGTACCAGAGTAGTATGTGATATCTGATAGCCAGGGGTTTGAAACTATTTTTTTAAGAATTCTGTACTGACTGGATTTCCGGATTATGAGGTCCTAGGCTATAGGAACTTTAGTATTTGCTGCTATTTACAAAAAGTGACACGTAAGATTGGTAAAGACACCAATTTTGGAGATGGAGAGGCAAGGCTGAAGGGGAGGAGGAGGCCTTTATTTGAAGATAACAATTCTTGTTTTGTTATGTTCAAAAGTCTTATCTAGTAAGTTTCCCATAGGAAGGTATTGGGAATAGAGACACTTTTTTTTATTTTCAAAATTCCATGTAGGTGTCGTGGTATGGCACCATTTGCTTGTTAGGAAGTCATATGAGTTTATTTTACATGATGGTGTTCATTATGTTATTTTAGTCTTTGAAGCCAGTGACTCCATAGGGACTTGTTTTTTGATTAAATTTGCCACCAGTCTCTACTTATTTGTTCCAGAGTAGTATGTGATATCTCATAGGCAGGGATTTGAAACTATTTTTTTAAGAATTCTGGACTGACTGGTTTTCTTGATGATGAGGTCTTAGGCTATGGGAACTTTACTGTCTGCTGATTTTTCTAATAAGTAACGAAAAGAATTGGTAAAGACCCCAATTTTGGAGATGGAGAGGAAAGGCTGAAGGGGAGGAGGAGGCCTTTATTTGAAGATAACAATTCTTGTGTTGTTATGTTCAAAAGTCTTATCTAGTAAGTTTCCCATAGCTCGCTATCTTTTTTTCCAAATTCTTCATGTACCCACTATCTGACAAATATAATAGAAGTAGCATTATTTACTCACCTAATATTTCAAGAGCTGTTTTACAAATGGTTGGAGACTCATATGTATATTGGGCTTAAAGCCAATGCCTGTAGTGGTGCCATAGGTTTAGATAAAGAACCAGGACTGAAGCAGATTTTGAGATCTTTTGTGTGATGATAAATTGTGTATACTTTGGATATCCAGACCTTGTACGTTTTCCAATGCATAGCTATCATGTGTTGTACTATAGAATCAATACATTTTGTAAAAAAAAAGTGCTTGTAAAGGGGTATACACTTCTGGGTGAATTAATTCTGTGTTTTCCTGTTTACTGTAAAAAAGTTGGGATTTTTTGGTATAGTTTTCAATTTTGTTTTATACTTACACACATTTCATGTTAATGTTGTACTCTCATTTGATTTTGATTGGCTGTGTATAATCATGGAGATTTTATCTAGATTCTTTTACTATATTTTATATGTTATTCTGTTACATTGAATATAGATGTACCTCAAATCATTATAGTTACATTGGTAATATGGTGAGATTGCTATCATATCACTGTGTCATTTCCATTATGCTCATCTAATTTCCAATGGAGATGTCTGGTCAGAAGTGGTTTGTTTGGTTCAGTTGCTGGGCCCTCCTTGGATATTGGTGCTTCATGTGAAGTGGAATAACTTAGGGTAGGTCCCTTTAGCTGGATTTGGTCAGGGCAATAAAGAGAGATGTAATGCTTATGTTATTGCTCCTCTCTCTCAAGGTAAAATTGTGTGGTCTGAGATGATATCATGTTTGTTTTGGAGAAATACCACAGACCAATAACCTTGAAAGGCATTGGGAATAAAGAGGTCTGCTTTTTTCAAAATTCTGTGTAGGTGTCATAGTATGGCGCCATTTGCTGGTTAGGAAGTCATCTGATTTGATTTTAGTGATGGTGTTCACTGTGTTTTTTTAGTCTTTGAAACCAGTGACTCCACAGGGACTTGGTTTTGGTAAATTTGTCACCAGTCTCTACTTCTGTGTACCAGAGTAGTATGTGATATCTGATAGCCAGGGGTGTGAAACTATTTTTTTAAGAATTCTGTACTGACTGGATTTCCGGATTATGAGGTCCTAGGCTATAGGAACTTTAGTATTTGCTGCTATTTACAATAAGTGACACAAAAGATTGGTAAAGACACCAATTTTTGAGATGGAGAGGCAAGGCTGAAGGGGAGGAGGAGGCCTTTATTTGAAGATAACAATTCTTGTGTTGTTATGTTCAAAAGTCTTATCTAGTAAGTTTTCCATAGGAAGGTATTGGGAATAGAGACATATTTTTTTTTCAAAATTCCATGTAGGTGTCGTGGTATGGCACCATTTGCTTGTTAGGAAGTCATATGAGTTTATTTTACATGATGGTGTTCATTATGTTATTTTAGTCTTTGAAGCCAGTGACTCCATAGGGACTTGTTTTTTGATTAAATTTGCCACCAGTCTCTACTTATTTGTCCCAGAGTAGTATGTGATATCTCATAGGCAGGGATTTGAAACAATTTTTTTAAGAATTCTGGACTGAGAGGTTTCCTGGATGATGAGGTCTTAGGCTATGGGAACTTTACTGTCTGCTGATTTTTATAATAAGTAACGCAAAGAATTGCTAAAGACACCAATTTTGGAGATGGAGAGGAAAGGCTGAAGGGGAGGAGGAGGCCTTTATTTGAAGATAACAATTCTTGTGTTGTTATGTTCAAAAGTCTTATCTAGTAAGTTTCCCATAGCTCGCTATCTTTTTTTCCAAATTCTTCATGTACCCACTATCTGACAAATATAATAGAAGTAGCATTATTTACTCACCTAATATTCCAAGAGCTGTTTTACAAATGGTTGGAGACTCATATGTATATTGGGGTTAAAGCCAATGCCTGTAGTGGTGCCATAGGTTTAGATAAAGAACCAGGACTGAAGCAGATTTTGAGAGCTTTTGTGTGATGATAAATTGTGTAGACTTAGGATATCCAGACCTTGTACGTTTTCCAATGCATAGCTATCATGTGTTGTACTATAGAATCAATACATTTTGTAAAAAAAAGGGCTTGTAAAGGGGTATACACTTCTGGGTGAATTAATTCTGTGTTTTCCTGTTTACTGTAAAAAAGTTGGGATTTTTTGGTATAGTTTTCAATTTTGTTTTATACTTGCACACATTTCATGTTAATGTTGTACTCTCATTTGATTTTGATTGGCTGTGTATAATCATGGAGATTTTATCTAGATTATTTTACTATATTTTATATGTTATTCTGTTACATTGAAGTTAGATGTACCTCAAATCATTATAGTTACATTGGTAATATGGTGAGATTGCTATCATATCACTGTGTCATTTCCATTATGTTCATCTAATTTCCAATGGAGATGTCTGGTCAGAAGTGGTTTGTTTGGTTCAGTTGTTGGGCCCTCCTTGGATATTGGTGCTTCATGTGAAGTGGAATAACTTAGGGTAGGTCCCTTTAGCTGGATTTGGTCAGGGCAATAAAGAGAGATGTAATGCTTATGTTATTGCTCCTCTCTCTCAAGGTAAAATTGTGTGGTCTGAGATGGTATCATGTTTGTTTTGGAGAAATACCACAGACCAATAACCTTGAAAGTTATTGGGAATAAAGAGGTCTGCTTTTTTCAAAATTCTGTGTAGGTGTCATAGTATGGCGCCATTTGCTGGTTAGGAAGTCATCTGATATGATTTCAGTGATGGTGTTCACTGTGTTTTTTTAGTCTTTGAAACCAGTGACTCCACAGGGACTTGGTTTTGGTAAATTTGTCAACAGTCTCTACTTCTGTGTACCAGAGTAGTATGTGATATCTGATAGCCAGGGGTTTGTTTGTTTCAAATCTGTTTTTATTGTTATATAAATTTGAACAAGCGAATATAACAAATTGTTATAACATTGGCTACGCAGAGCCCTTGCTAATCATCCATAAGGATAAGCAGGTAATACAAAATAATACAATATAACATAACACAAGGGAAAAACAAAAAATATAGAAATGCGAAGGGGGAGAGGGGAAAGTAAGGGAGGGTAGGTAGTTTGGGTGTGTCAGTAGGCAATTCTGTTGGAGTATATGAATTGTTGGTAAAAGCATTATACGGTATTGTGATCTGTATTTTGTACCTTGTTATGACTCTTCTTCTGCACTAGGTAGCTAGGTCTTGGTCGATTCTGTATTTCTACCTTTTGGGATACCATCATAGTCTAGTGATGTCAGGGAAATCTAGCCATGGGGACCAGGTAGCTAAATATTTGCCCCTTGTCTTTGATTCACAGTGTGCCATTTCTTCGAATCGCTGGATTTCAAATACTTTATCTAACCATTGTGTAAAAGTAGGGGGAGCTGTGTCTTTCCACAATATTGGAATCAGTAGTTTTGCTGCAGCTATCATGTGCGTTGGTAGATTATTTTTTTTTGGTATAAAGCCACTTATAGGTTTCCATAGTAGTACCAATTCTGGAGTCAATGTGATATTGAGAGAGCATATAGTATTTATGGCTTTCCCTACATGAATCCAATATGGCTGAATAAGGGGGCAATGCCACCAGATATGTGATAATGATCCGATGTCCCTTTTACACCTCCAACATTGATCTGAAACTGAGTTATTTATAGCATGAAGTATTATCGGTGTTTTATACCACCTTGTTGTAAGTTTAAAGGAGTTCTCTTGAATTCTCGTACATCTAGAGAAACCATGTGAATTTGCTAGTACAAAACGCAGTTCAGGTTCAGTGAGCTGCATCCCCAATTCTTCCTCCCATCTCCCAATATATCTTGGTTTGCAGTCCATTCGCATCATCAGAACCTGTTGATATAATTGGGATAGTTTCGGTGTAGTGTATGGAGTCACCGCCATCAAATCTTCTAGCCAGGTATTAGTGTGAGGTATTGTATGAGGTGTCCCTAATTTTTGGCATTCTTTAAGAATATGATGTGTTAATAAAAAATTCCCTGGAGGAACATTAGCTTTCACAATTAGATCCATTATTTCAGTATTTCCTGAAAGCTTTTGAGCATCTGATATAGTTAGAGTATGTGGAATATCCCAAGGGGCCGAGGGTGAGGAGTTAGAGTTACATTGAAGGCATGGCAGTAAATTTAGTGTCATTAGCGGGGATGGGGAGGATAACAACGCAGATGATTTATTCACCTCTTGCCAAGTTAATATGGTGCCTTTGAGTAAAGATTCATTGTAAAATTTGCCTGCAGTAGCAGGATGCAAACCCCAGAAGGCCTGTTTTTCTTCTATTGACATTAGAGAGCGTTCCATAGAAGCATAGATATTTTTCAAGTCATGATGTGCTAAGATGATCCACCGACGTAAATGGTTAGCCCTATAGTAGGACATTAAATCGGAGAGGCCAAAGCCTCCCAAGCGGGAGTTTGCTATAATGTATTTATATGCTAACCTAGGACGTTTGTTGTTCCAAATAAATTCCAAGAAAGTTTTCTTGACTAATAGGAAGAAAGACTTAGGAAGCCAGATAGGTACAGTTTGAAGAACATATAAGAGTTTAGGGACAATATATGTTTTGAGAAGATTTCTCCTGCCCATCCATGACATCAAGGGAACGTGTAAGGAATGTAAGTAAGTTTTAATGTCAGCTAGCAAATTGAGATAATTAAGTTTATAAAGTAGAGAGGGGTTTTTAGGAATGCGGATACCTAAGTATTTAATAGACATTTCTGACCACAGGTAGGGGGAACTCTTTTTTAAGCAAAGAATAATATCTTGCGGTACCGAAATGTTGAGGGCTTCTGACTTACTAAAGTTTATTTTAAAATTAGAAATTTCTCCAAATTTTGAGAAGATATCTGTGATCTGTGGGAGTGATCTCTCAGGGTTAGTAGTGAGTATCAGCAGGTCATCTGCAAATGCCGCCGTTTTGTGTGTGAATGAGCCTATTGACAAGCCATGAATAATAGGATCCTGTCGAATTTTCTGGATCAGCGTCTCCATGACTAACATGAATAGTGTCGGCGATAGAGGACATCCTTGTCTTGTACCATTAGTGATGGTAAAGGAATTTGACAGCACCCCATTAACTCTCACCTTTGCACTAGGGTTACTATATAGGGAAAGATTTGCTTGTATAAAAGCAAGAGGTATCCCAAATTTCTCCAGGGAAGCGATCATATAAGGCCAATCCACCCTATCAAACGCCTTTTCTGCATCTGTACTGAGCAGGACTAAGGGTGTTCGAGATTTTAAAGCGTATTGTACCAACCTTAAAACCCTTGAGGAGTTATCTGATCCTTGTCTTCCCTTGACAAATCCGGTCTGTTCAGGTCCAATAATGCTAGATAACATGGGACTGAGACGAGCTGCCAGAGCTTTAGCCCACCATTTTATATCAGTATTAAGGAGCGATATTGGTCTATAGCTTCCACATTGTGAGGCATCCTTACCCTCTTTAGGGATAAGAGTAATATGTGCTTCTAGGGCTTGACCAGGAAGTTTCGAGCCAGTGAGAAGTGAGTTACAGAGAGAAGTAAATGGTGCTATTAATAACTCTTTAAATTGTTTATAGTAGTTTATGGTGTAACCATCTGGGCCCGGGCTTTTACCTGACGGGATAGAATGAAGGACTTTTAGCAGCTCTGCAGGGAAAAAAGGTGCCAGCAGTTCTTGGGCATTATCATCTGATATGCGTGGAATGTCAATGGAGTCTAAAAATGAATGTATAGCATGTTTGGTGGGTGTAGATGATGTGTCAGCTACTGTAGAATCTGTAAGATTATACAGGTTCATATAAAATTTCTGGAATGCCGTGGCAATGGAGGTTGTATCCGTAACAAAATTCCCTGGCTTTTGTGCAATACGGTGAATGAATGCTTTATCTTGATAAGTTTTAAGGAGAGCGGACATCGTCTTGTTGCCTTTGTCCCCATGTGCATAAAATGTAAACTTCGATATTTGTAACAGTCTGGCTGATTTAATGTTCAGTAGATCTTTAACTTTATTACGTAAAGAGTATAATTTGTCTTTAGTGGTTTCCGCTTGGGTACGCTTGTGAAGGTTTTCTAACGAGGAGATTTGTGAGAAGAGAGCATTTAAGAGCTCTGACTTCTGTTTTTTAATATATGTACATAATGAAATAAGCTCCCCCCTTAAAACTGATTTGTGTACTTCCCAAGTGATAGCAGGTGAGACATCTGCTGTAATATTGGTGTTAAAGTAATTTTGTATATGTGTCTTTATAGAAGATTGGTGAGAGGGATCAGCCAACAGAGTATCATTGATCCTCCAACACCATTGGCCTTTAGGAATGTCTGCTAATGTCAGAGTAGTATGAATCGGTGCGTGATCTGAGAGTAAAATATTTCCTATATCAGTACGTATTATAAAAGGAACTTGGGATTGAGAAATGAAGATATAGTCCAACCTGTGGTATCTATGGTGCTTATGAGAGAAATAGGTGTAGTCCCGGTCAGAGGGATGTAGTAGTCTCCAAGTATCTGACAGGTGTAATGCATTTAAAGTCTTACGTAATTTAGTCGTATATCGGTATGAAGTGGAAGGATTCCCTGTGGTATCCAAGAGTGGGTCTATGGGAACATTAAGGTCACCTCCCACTACTAAAACACCCTCAGCAAATTGTTTGAACAGTTGTAAGGTCTGAACTATCCATTGGGTTTGTTGGGAGTTAGGTGCATATAAATTTGCAATCGTGTAAAGGGTATTACCTATGATGCTCTTAACAAATAAATAGCGTCCTTCTGGGTCAACCATTTCAGCAACCCATTTGAAAGGTACACTTGTATGGAAAAGTATACTTACTCCTCTACGCGAGGATGAGTAGGTGCTATGGTAAACATTCGAAAAAACTTTTTTCCTTAAATTTGGAATTTTGTTATGTCTAATATGTGTTTCTTGTAACAGGGCGATTTTTGTTTTATCTACAAGAATTTGGTGTAAAATTTGGCTTCTTTTCCTTGGATAGTTCAGACCTCTTACATTAAATGAAGTAATTTTTAGTTCCGCCATGAGTTCTTTGTAAATGAAATAACAGATCGGCACCTATAACCAATAGTCTTATGGTAGAAATCACCTATTGACTTTGATAGGAAAAAAGGGGTAGGAAAGGAGGGGAGGGAAGGAATCAGTGCAGAAGAATATAAACAAAAGAAAAATAATACAGGGGTTGTCAGCACCCCTAAGGACAGCAACAATTTGCAAGAATAATAATACATAGTAAAATTGTAGCTAGTCCTTATCCACAGTAGAAAATCGTGAGGTACATAGAAATCCTGTGGAACTGAATACACGTTAGTCATATACCAACAAGTATACCTTACACTGAAAGAACATACCAGAACATATGGTAAAAGGTTACATATTAATGCATGTATAAACTCAAATCACATTATGTAGAAGAGAAACAGAGAAGGAGAACCATAAACTTAATGTGAAATAGTATGGAAGAGAGTCACTCACCACACTTCTCCCACAAACTTAGCGCGGAAGCGGGTCGGTCAGGAATCCATTCGGTGGCTTTTGTGAAGACAGTCAGGTGTCCAGTTGTCTAGCACGGGTTTGGGCTTTCTTGGTTTTGGGCGAAGAGGCTTTTGAGGTTTGGTTCCAAAATGAGGGACTTGGCAAAGGTGGTAAGGCCATCATAGTAGACGGAAGCCACGACGGGATATCTATGGGTGGGATGTCCAGTTTCTCCCACGCAGCTGCCAAATCCGCAGGTTTTCTAATGATAATTTGGTGACCATCTTTGGATATGGCAATGCCAAACGGAAAGAGCCACTTAAATTGCATTTTTTTCTCTCTCAGAGCATCTAATAATGGTTTGAGCACTCTCCTCTTTGCTAGAGTTGAAGGAGCAATATCTTGGAATATTTGAATCGTAGAGGTTCCATAGGTCAATGTGTTCTTATTTCTTGCAGCTTTCAAAATTGCAGCGGTATCTGTATAACTTAGCAAACCGCACACTATATCTCTTGGAGGGTCATTGGGGCGAGGTTTGGCCCGTAGTGCTCTGTGAATACGTTCAATTATGATGGATTTGGCCGCCTCAGGGCTTAACAGGTCAGAAAAGATATCCAGAGCTAGTTGAGGTAAATTATCGTGTAGAATTGATTCTGGAAGTCCCCTGAGCCTGATGTTATTTCTGCGGCTTCGGTTTTCCTGGTCTTCAATACGTAGTAGAGATTCGTTAATACAATCTTGTTGATGGTCGAGAACACATTTGACTTTTGCATTATAATGCAGTAGAGCATTTTGCGTATCTTCCACAGTTTCAACCCTGGTGCCCATGCTACGAAGATCAGATTTGCAAGGTCTTTTACTAGTGGCGTAAGAGCTTGGTATAGTGTCCTTTTTATAAAGCCTCTTGATGCTGGAACCACACGAGAGTCATCCCCAGTATCAGAGTTACCGCCTGTGCTATCCATATCGGAGTCGTCCTCCATAGGATTATCATCAGATAGTAACTGTGCTTGCTTAGATTTACTAGCTGGTGAAGCTGTTATCTTTTTTCTTAAGAATTTATCAAGATCTGCTTGCGTTTTATGGGACTTAGGGGTAGGCGCTGCTTCTCGGATTTTATATTTTGACGTTTTAACCATTATGGCGTAATAAGGTCTGAGTAAGCAAATGTTCTGGCAGTTTCAGTAACAGGTAAGTATTCAAGCCAGCATCTGTATAGCAAAGTTTACAGGATTAATCTCTCACAGAGATTTATGGTATAAAGGCTAATGCACTGTATTAGAGCTTGTGACAGTGTTGTAGTATAGAGCAAGGTAAATCAAATCAGCCGCTCTGTAAGATGGCCGCCGGTTACAGTCCCCTTCCCCCACTCACCGGAAAAGTCCTGCCCGTTTCTGTGTGCTGTCGCTAGGCTGGGACTATGTCCTTATCTAGTGTACGGGACCAGCTGCCGGGGAGGAGGGGATGGCTGCAGAGACCCGAGTGTCTGGCGTCCGCAGAAATCCACTACCACAGCCGCGTGTGGAGTAGGCCGCCGTTTCAATCTTATGCGGTAAGTTGTAAGACTTTCTCCTATGGGCCCAGCAATGGTGTTATATGGTGGTAGGGAGATGTCATGTTGTATCTGGAACACCGGGGGTGATTTCCTTGGACGGATGAAGTGAGATTTCTTTCTCGTGGTCGGAGCTCTCACTCAACACGTCTTTCCACCATCAGCGCTAGGCCACGCCCCGATAGCCAGGGGTTTGAAACTATTTTTTTAAGAATTCTGTACTGACTGGATTTCCAGATTATGAGGTCCTAGGCTATAGGAACTTTAGTATTTGCTGCTATTTACAATAAGTGACACAAAAGATTGGTAAAGACACCAATTTTGGAGATGGAGAGGCAAGGCTGAAGAGGAGGAGGAGGCCTTTATTGGAAGATAACAATTCTTGTGTTGTTATGTTCAAACGTCTTATCTAGTAAGTTTCCCATAGGAAGGCATTGGGAATAGAGACATATTTTTTTCAAAATTCCATGTAGGTGTCGTGGTATGGCACCATTTGCTTGTTAGGAAGTCATATGAGTTTATTTTACATGATGGTGTTCATTATGTTATTTTAGTCTTTGAAGCCAGTGACTCCATAGGGACTTGTTTTTTGATTAAATTTGCCACCAGTCTCTACTTATTTGTCCCAGAGTAGTATGTGATATCTCATAGGCAGGGATTTGAAACTATTTTTTTAAGAATTCTGGACTGACTGGTTTCCTGGATGATGAGGTCTTAGGCTATGGGAACTTTACTGTCTGCTGATTTTTATAATAAGTAACGCAAAGAATTGGTAAAGACACCAATTTTGGAGATGGAGAGGAAAGGCTGAAGGGGAGGAGGAGGCCTTTATTTGAAGATAACAATTCTTGTGTTGTTATGTTCAAAAGTCTTATCTAGTAAGTTTCCCATAGCTCGCTATCTTTTTTTCCAAATTCTTCATGTACCCACTATCTGACAAATATAATAGAAGTAGCATTATTTACTCACCTAATATTCCAAGAGCTGTTTTACAAATGGTTGGAGACTCATATGTATATTGGGCTTAAAGCCAATGCCTGTAGTGGTGCCATAGGTTTAGATAAAGAACTAGGACTGAAGCAGATTTTGAGAGCTTTTGTGTGATGATAAATTGTGTAGACTTAGGATATCCAGACCTTGTACGTTTTCCAATGCGTAGCTATCATGTGTTGTACTATAGAATCAATACATTTTGTAAAAAAAGTGCTTGTAAAGGAGTATACACTTCTGGGTGAATTAATTCTGTGTTTTCCTGTTTACTGTAAAAAAGTTGGGATTTTTTGGTATAGTTTTCAATTTTGTTTTATACTTGCACACATTTCATGTTAATGTTGTACTCTCATTTGATTTTGTTTGGTTGTGTATAATCATGGAGATTTTATCTAGATTCTTTTACTATATTTTATATGTTATTCTGTTACATTGAAGTTAGATGTACCTCAAATCATTATAGTTACATTGGTAATATGGTGAGATTGCTATCATATCACTGTGTCATTTCCATTATGTTCATCTAATTTCCAATGGAGATGTCTGGTCAGAAGTGGTTTGTTTGGTTCAGTTGCTGGGCCCTCCTTGGATATTGGTGCTTCATGTGAAGTGGAATAACTTAGGGTAGGTCCCTTTAGCTGGATTTGGTCAGGGCAATAAAGAGAGATGTAATGCTTATGTTATTGCTCCTCTCTCTCAAGGTAAAATTGTGTGGTCTGAGATGGTATCATGTTTGTTTTGGAGAAATACCACAGACCAATAACCTTGAAAGCTATTGGGAATAAAGAGGTCTGCTTTTTTCTAAATTCTGTGTAGGTGTCATAGTATGGCGCCATTTGCTGGTTAGGAAGTCATCTGATTTGATTTTAGTGATGGTGTTCACTGTGTTTTTTTAGTCTTTGAAACCAGTGACTCAACAGGGACTTGGTTTTGGTAAATTTGTCACCAGTCTCTACTTCTGTGTACCAGAGTAGTATGTGATATCTGATAGCCAGGGGTTTGAAACTATTTTTTTAAGAATTCTGTACTGACTGGATTTCTGGATTATGAGGTCCTAGGCTATAGGAACTTTAGTATTTGCTGCTATTTACAATAAGTGACACAAAAGATTGGTAAAGACACCAATTTTGGAGATGGAGAGGCAAGGCTGAAGGGGAGGAGGAGGCCTTTATTTGAAGATAACAATTCTTGTGTTGTTATGTTCAAAAGTCTTATCTAGTAAGTTTTCCATAGGAAAGTATTGGGAATAGAGACATATTTATTTTTCAAAATTCCATGTAGGTGTCGTGGTATGGCACCATTTGCTTGTTAGGAAGTCATATGAGTTTATTTTACATGATGGTGTTCATTATGTTATTTTAGTCTTTGAAGCCAGTGACTCCATAGGGACTTGTTTTTTGATTAAATTTGCCACCAGTCTCTACTTATTTGTCCCAGAGTAGTATGTGATATCTCATAGGCAGGGATTTGAAACTATTTTTTTAAGAATATTGGACTGACTGGTTTCCTGGATGATGAGGTCTTAGGCTATGGGAACTTTACTGTCTGCTGATTTTTATAATAAGTAACGCAAAGAATTGGTAAAGACACCAATTTTGGAGATGGAGAGGAAAGGCTGAAGGGGAGGAGGAGGCCTTTATTTGAAGATAACAATTCTTGTGTTGTTATGTTCAAAAGTCTTATCTAGTAAGTTTCCCATAGCTCGCTATCTTTTTTTCCAAACTCTTCATGTACCCACTATCTGACAAATATAATAGAAGTAGCATTATTTACTCACCTAATATTCCAAGAGCTGTTTTACAAATGGTTGGAGAATCATATGTATATTGGGCTTAAAGCCAATGCCTGTAGTGGAGCCATAGGTTTAGATAAAGAACCAGGACTGAAGCAGATTTTGAGAGCTTTTGTGTGATGATAAATTGTGTAGACTTAGGATATCCAGACCTTGTACGCTTTCCAATGCATAGCTATCATGTGTTGTACTATAGAATCAATACATTTTGTAAAAAAAAAGTGCTTGTAAAGGGATATAAAATTCTGGGTGAATTAATTCTGTGTTTTCCTGTTTACTGTAAAAAAGTTGGGATTTTTTGGTATAGTTTTCAATTTTGTTTTATACTTGCACACATTACATGTTAATGTTGTACTCTCATTTGATTTTGATTGGCTGTGTATAATCATGGAGATTTTATCTAGATTATTTTACTATATTTTATATGTTATTCTGTTACATTGAAGTTAGATGTACCTCAAATCATTCTAGTTACATTGGTAATATGGTGAGATTGCTATCATATCACTGTGTCATTTCCATTATGTTCATCTAATTTCCAATGGAGATGTCTGGTCAGAAGTGGTTTGTTTGGTTCAGTTGCTGGGCCCTCCTTGGATATTGGTGCTTCATGTGAAGTGGAATAACTTAGGGTAGGTCCCTTTAGCTGGATTTGGTCAGGACACTAAAGAGAGATGTAATGCTTATGTTATTGCTCCTCTCTCTCAAGGTAAAATTGTGTGGTCTGAGATGGTATCATGTTTGTTTTGGAGAAATACCACAGACCAATAACCTTGAAAGGTATTGGGAATAAAGAGGTCTGCTTTTTTCTAAATTCTGTGTAGGTGTCATAGTATGGCGCCATTTGCTGGTTAGGAAGTCATCTGATTTGATTTTAGTGATGGTGTTCACTGTATTTTTTTAGTCTTTGAAACCAGTGACTCCACAGGGACTTGGTTTTGGTAAATTTGTCACCAGTCTCTACTTCTGTGTACCAGAGTAGTATGTGATATCTGATAGCCAGGGGTTTGAAACTATTTTTTTAAGAATTCTGTACTGACTGGATTTCCGGATTATGAGGTCCTAGGCTATAGGAACTTTAGTATTTGCTGCTATTTACAATAAGTGACACAAAAGATTGGTAAAGACACCAATTTTGGAGATGGAGAGGCAAGGCTGAATACCCTCTCTGACGCTACACTGGAGGGTGGACAAGACAGTACACCCATGGCAAACTGGGCCAGTTCTTGCCAATGATCCATGGGGTCTGGGATTAGCATTTCTGACGGAGAAAGGGCACAGTCCAGGTACGAGTGAACCTGGTTGTTTAGGTGCTGCACCTGGTGATGGTGAACATCCCTTTGGTGACTACGATGTGTGTCAGGTCGGGGTATTGGATGTAAAAATGTTGTCATCATATTTTCCAAACTGAATTGGCTGCTGCTGCTGCTGCTGCCGCGGCTGCCGCCTATTGCAGAGGTAGCTCTGCCAGAGGCGGTGGAACGATGAGACAGTGGGGAGCGGAGAGTGGCCCCCCGGTCAGACATGCTTGCAGCAGGTGTTTGCCGTTTGAAAGCCGTGACAAGCTGGCTGCATAGCTTCTCTCGATAATAAGCCAATTTTGCCTCCCTCTCGGAAGGCACAAAAAACTCCCCCATTCTGGCTTCATACCGAGGGTCTAAAAATGTGGCTATCCAGTACTCATCTCTTTGCTTCATGCTAACAATACGACAGTCAGCGCGCAAGTAACGAAGCATACAGCTTGCCATCCTGGCCAGCGTTTCAGAGGGCCCGGTTGGTTCCTTCTCCGCCCCATACTGCCATGGTTGTCCATCATCAAGTTCGTCGTCAGACTCGTCATCACCACCATCACTGTCATGTTGTGCGGCTTCCTCGTCCCCTATCCCTTCCTGTGATTCCATCTCCAAATCCGGCTCCTCTTCAGGTCCTGTTTCCTCATCCTCATCCTCCTCCTCCTCCTCAACATCCATAGCCAGATGTGATCCTTCCTCCATCCTTTGCTGAATCATCACTGTGAGCGTTTGCTCCATAATGAATATCAGCGGTATAACATCGTTCATTCCGCTAGCGTCACGGCTCACAAATCGTGTGGCCTCTTCAAAGGGCCTCAAAACGCGACATGCGTCTCTAACCAGCTGCCAGTGCCTGAGCTCGAAATTACACTGGCTCCAAACGCTGCCCGTCTGCTGCATCAGGAAATCATTCACGGTTTTCTGCTGTTCGTACAGACGGTCCAACATGTGCAGTGTGGAATTCCAGCGTGTTGGAACGTCGCAAATCAGGCTGTGTTCTGGGAGATTGTTTTGACGCTGCAAGTCCAGGAGGGCGTGCTTAAATGCATACTAACGTCTAAAGCGAACGCAAACCTTCCTGGACATGGCCAGCACACCCTTCAAACCAACATATGACTTTAAGAAGCGTGTTATGACCAGATTGATCACATGTGCCATGCAAGGAGCGTGTGTCAGGTGACCTAGGCCCAGTGCAGCCACAACGTTCTTGCCGTTATCAGAGACAACATTGCCCAGTGTGAGTTTCAGAGGAGACAGCCAGCGTGCGATTTCCTCCTTGATGCAGAGCAGCAGCTCCTGCCCTGTGTGGCTTTTCTCGCCCAGGCTCAGCAGGTGTAAGACAGCGTTGTGGTGCTTCACCTTGCACCTATGAAAAGAGGAGGGAGGAGGAGTGGAAGATACGCTGTGTCCTGTCGGGGACGGGAAGGAGGAGGAGGAGGAGTAGGAGGAGGAGGATGGTAGGCGCCTGGTGTCCGGAGTTGAACCAGAAAGATACAAGCGTGGAGGTGGTAATGCCTGGCATTGCTGCGGTGGTGCATCGGACTGCAAAATATTGACCCAGTGGGCCGTGAAAGACATGTACTGTCCCTGCCCATAGTTGCTGCTCCACGTGTCGACGGTGGCATGTACCCTGCTGCACACGGATAATTGCAAGGACTGGCACACCTTTTCCTCCACATGCTTGTGCAAGGCAGGGACAGCTGTTTTGGAGAAGTAATGTCGGCTAGGTATTCGCCACCTAGGCTGAGCGCACGCCATCAATTGCTTGAAGCCGGCGGAGTCGACCAGGTGGTACAGCAGCGACTGCACCACCAACAACTTAGCCAGGTGTGAATTAAGCCGCACGACAAGTGGATGACTGGGTATATATTGTTGCTTATTGGACAACGATTCCATAATGGATAAGTGACGGGACGTAGGAGGAGCACTAGATGACAGTGATGATGATGATGACAACGACATGGTGGATAAGGCCTGGCTACTACTTAGATGACAGGGACGCGGAGCAGCAGCAGCAGCAGCGGAAGAGGGGTCTTCATTAGATGTACATGATGGTGGGGCATGTTGATTGTCCCACATGGCCTTGTGATGCCGTTCCATGTGTTTACGTAGAGCAGTAGTTCCTACATTGCTGCCCTGCCCACGCCTTACTTTCTGCTTGCAGATACGGCACTGTGCCATGTTTTCGTCCTCCGGGAAGGTACAGAAAAATTGCCACACGGCAGAGTACCGTAAAGAGGTAGTACCACGTCCACCACCACCACCACCACCACAACCACCCAAGCTTGCCCCTTGTCTGGCAGGCTTTTTTCGGGAGCCTACACCAGCATCTGTGTCGCCGTCACCGGCTCCTGAGCTGACCCTACCGCTGCAACGTTTTGCAGATTGACTTCTGCCCCTACCTCGGCTTGGCTGTTTATCACGTCCAGTGCCGCCACTACTACCCTCCTCCTCTGACGCCGTCATCACCTCGTCACCTGGTTCCCACGTCCTGTCTAAAAAACATCATCATCATAGCCTTCCTCATCATCCCCGCCACTTCTGTCACTGTGTTGTGAATGTGATGTGACATCATGGCGGGCTCCATGCCCCCCCTCATTACTGCGTCTGCCACCATGGCTACCACCACCAACACCCCCACTACCGCAGCTATGCGTCTCGGTCACCGCTTCCACCTCCACCACCGCTGCAACACACTCCGTTGGCTGACTCGCGGAAAACAAATCATCATCATCATCACTATGTTGTTCAGTATCTTCCTTCGCACCCGAGGAGATGTCTCTTAGGACTCTCAGGAAAGATGGCTTCCCGCTAGGAAGGGGGAGCGAAGACATAGATGAAGGAATGGAAACGCTAGAAATACCTATATTACTACTGTCACCGTGCCAAGGAACTGTAGAGGATCTGGAATCCAACGAAACCTGGCTTGAAGCCAGATCGTCAGAGTCTTCCTGCTGAGATGACCGCGAGCCAGCCAACCAGTCCACAATGGCCGTATTGTCTAAAGTAACCTGCCCACCGGAGGAGATGGACAAGTCTGGCTTGCTGATACTACTACCAGCAGGCACATGGCAGCTGCTACTAGTGGAACTGGGCACATGTCTTGTGCCACAAATGCTGGTACTGGGTGTGGCACCAACAGATCCAACATTTGGACTGGAAGAGGAGACGGCATGAGTGTTTTTTCCTCTACCCCGTCCTTTCACAACCTTTTTTTTCCCAGACATTTCAGAGCCCCTTCTAAAAGCGTATTCACACACTAACACTGGCTTGGCAAATGGCAATGAATGAGAATTTCAATCAGCCTCGCTGCAGTGCACTCAGGGAATGCTGGGCCTTGTATTACTACTTGGCTGCCTGTATCGCAAGTTGGGTTGTTTGTTATGTTAACGGCCGGGGATGAGCCCCTTCTATAAGCGTATTCACACACTGACACTGGCTTGGCAAATGGCAATGAATGAGAATTTCAATCAGCCTCGCTGCAGTGCACTCAGGGAATGCTGGGCCTTGTATTACTACTAGGCTGCCTGTATCGCAAGTTGGGTTGTTTGTTATGTTAACGGCCGGGGATGAGCCCCTTCTAAAAGCGTATTCACACACTGACACTGGCTTGGCAAATGGCAATGAATGAGAATTTCAATCAGCCTCGCTGCAGTGCACTCAGGGAATGCTGGGCCTTGTAGTACTACTAAGCTGCCTGTATCGCAAGTTGGATTGTTATTCCTGTTAACGGCCAGGGATGAGCCCCTTCTAAAAGCGTATTCACACACTGACACTGGCTTGGCAAATGGCAATGAATGAGAATTTCAATCAGCCTCGCTGCAGTGCACTCAGGGAATGCTGGGTCTTGTAGTACTACTAGGCTGCCTGTATCGCAAGTTGGATTGTTATTCCTGTTATCGGCCAGGGATGAGCCCCTTCTAAAAGCGTATTCACACACTGACACTGGCTTGGCAAATGCCAATGAATGAGAATTTCAATCAGCCTCGCTGTAGTGCACTCAGGGAATGCTGGGCCTTGTATTACTACTAGGCTGCCTGTATCGCAAGTTGGGTTGTTTGTTATGTTAACGGCCGGGGATGAGCCCCTTCTAAAAGCGTATTCACACACTGACACTGGCTTGGCAAATGGCAATGAATGAGAATTTCAATCAGCCTCGCTGCAGTGCACTCAGGGAATGCTGGGCCTTGTAGTACTACTACTACCACTACTACAAAGGCTGCCTGTATTGCAAGTTGGATGCAACAGGGATGAGCCCCTTATAAAAACGTATTCACACACTGGCTGAGTAGTGAGTAGTGGATGAGCCCCTTCGATTTCTGGATTCCTGCCTTTTAGATTCCTAAAGCTTTCCCTTACTGCACAGAGATGCTATCGCTACAGCTCCTGTCTGT
This sequence comes from Rhinoderma darwinii, assembly GCF_050947455.1. Classification (NCBI taxonomy): domain Eukaryota; kingdom Metazoa; phylum Chordata; class Amphibia; order Anura; family Rhinodermatidae; genus Rhinoderma; species Rhinoderma darwinii. The sequence continues at coordinate 102,002 of NW_027463407.1, read as the reverse complement.
AAAATGGCCGCTGAGCTCCGTGCATAGACTTTTATTGCAGGCTTGAGCCCGCCCCTATGCTGCCTCCCGATTGGCTGGGAGAGCCGTTTGCAAGGCATTATGGGGTAGCCTGATGTCAGGTGATCTTGTGAAATCCTCCATTTTAGATGTAACATGTGGCAGGCGCCAAAAATGTAGCCGGGTTTGGTCAAAACGGGTTTGGCCGAACCCGGTGAAGTTCGGATTCGCTGCGAACCGAACTTTTCCTGAAGTTCGGACCGAAACCGGGTTCGGTTGTCCCGATTCGCTCATCTCTATTCAAATGTCTTATCTAGTAAGTTTCCCATAGGAAGGTATTGGGAATAGAGACATATTTATTTTTAAAAATTCCATGTAGGTGTGGTGGTATGGCACCATTTGCTTGTTAGGAAGTCATATGAGTTTATTTTACATGATGGTGTTCATTATGTTATTTTAGTCTTTGAAGCCAGTGACTCCATAGGGACTTGTTTTTTGATTAAATTTGCCACCAGTCTCTACTTATTTGTCCCAGAGTAGTATGTGATATCTCATAGGCAGGGATTTGAAACTATTTTTTTAAGAATTCTGGACTGACTGGTTTCCTGGATGATGAGGTCTTAGGCTATTGGAACTTTACTGTCTGCTGATTTTTATAATAAGTAACGCAAAGAATTGGTAAAGACACCAATTTTGGAGATGGAGAGGAAAGGCTGAAGAGGAGGAGGAGGCCTTTATTTGAAGATAACAATTCTTGTGTTGTTATGTTCAAAAGTCTTATCTAGTAAGTTTTCCATAGGAAGGTATTGGGAATAGAGACATATTTTTTTTTTCAAAATTCCATGTAGGTGTCGTGGTATGGCACCATTTGCTTGTTAGGAAGTCATATGAGTTTATTTTACATGATGGTGTTCATTATGTTATTTTAGTCTTTGAAGCCAGTGACTCCATAGGGACTTGTTTTTTGATTAAATTTGCCACCAGTCTCTACTTATTTGTCCCAGAGTAGTATGTGATATCTCATAGGCAGGGATTTTAAACTATTTTTTTAAAGATTTCTGGACTGACTGGTTTCCTGGATGATGAGGTCTTAGGCTATGGGAACTTTACTGTCTGCTGATTTTTATAATAAGTAACGAAAAGAATTGGTAAAGACACCAATTTTGGAGATGGAGAGGCAAGGCTGAAGGGGAGGAGGAGGCCTTTATTTGAAGATAACAATTCTTGTGTTGTTATGTTCAAAAGTCTTATCTAGTAAGTTTCCCATAGCTCGCTATCTTTTTTTCCAAATTCTTCATGTACCCACTATCTGACAAATATAATAGAAGTAGCATTATTTACTCACCTAATATTCCAAGAGCTGTTTTACAAATGGTTGGAGACTCATATGTATATTGGGCTTAAAGCCAATGCCTGTAGTGGTGCCATAGGTTTAGATAAAGAACTAGGACTGAAGCAGATTTTGAGAGCTTTTGTGTGATGATAAATTGTGTAGACTTAGGATATCCAGACCTTGTACGTTTTCCAATGCGTAGCTATCATGTGTTGTACTATAGAATCAATACGTTTTGTAAAAAAAAGGGGCTTGTAAAGGGGTATACACTTCTGGGTGAATTAATTCTGTGTTTTCCTGTTTACTGTAAAAAAGTTGGGATTTTTTGGTATAGTTTTCAATTTTGTTTTATACTTGCACACATTTCATGTTAATGTTGTACTCTCATTTGATTTTGATTGGCTGTGTATAATCATGGAGATTTTATCTAGATTATTTTACTATATTTTATATGTTATTCTGTTACATTGAAGTTAGATGTACCTCAAATCATTATAGTTACATTGGTAATATGGTGAGATTGCTATCATATCACTGTGTCATTTCCATTATGTTCATCTAATTTCCAATGGAGATGTCTGGTCAGAAGTGGTTTGTTTGGTTCAGTGGCTGGGCCCTCCTTGGATATTGGTGCTTCATGTGAAGTGGAATAACTTAGGGTAGGTCCCTTTAGCTGGATTTGGTCAGGGCAATAAAGAGAGATGTAATGCTTATGTTATTGCTCCTCTTTCTCAAGGTAAAATTGTGTGGTCTGAGATGGTATCATGTTTGTTTTGGAGAAATACCACAGAATAATAACCTTGAAAGGTTTTGGGAATAAAGAGGTCTGCTTTTTTCAAAATTCTGTGTAGGTGTCATAGTATGGCGCCATTTGCTGGTTAGGAAGTCATCTGATTTGATTTTAGTGATGGTGTTCACTGTGTTTTTTTAGTCTTTGAAACCAGTGACTCCACAGGAACTTGGTTTTGGTAAATTTGTCACCAGTCTCTACTTCTGTGTACCAGAGTAGTATGTGATATCTGATAGCCAGGGGTTTGAAACTATTTTTTTAAGAATTCTGTACTGACTGGATTTCCGCATTATGAGGTCCTAGGCTATAGGAACTTTAGTATTTGCTGCTATTTACAATAAGTGACAGATAAGATTGGTAAAGACACCAATTTTGGAGATGGAGAGGCAAGGCTGAAGGGGAGGAGGAGGCCTTTATTTGAAGATAAAAATTCTTGTGTTGTTATGTTCAAAAGTCTTATCTAGTAAGTTTTCCATAGGAAGGTATTGGGAATAGAGACATATTTTTTTTTCAAAATTCCATGTAGGTGTCGTGGTATGGCACCATTTGCTTGTTAGGAAGTCATATGAGTTTATTTTACATGATGGTGTTCATTATGTTATTTTAGTCTTTGAAGCCAGTGACTCCATAGGGACTTGTTTTTTTATTAAATTTGCCACCAGTCTCTACTTATTTGTCCCAGAGTAGTATGTGAAATCTCATAGGCAGGGAATTGAAACTATTTTTTTAAGAATTCTGGACTGACTGGTTTCCTGGATGATGAGGTCTTAGGCTATGGGAACTTTACTGTCTGCTGATTTTTATAATAAGTAACGCAAAGAATTGTTAAAGACACCAATTTTGGAGATGGAGAGGAAAGGTTGAAGGGGAGGAGGAGGCCTTTATTTGAAGATAACAATTCTTGTGTTGTTATGTTCAAAAGTCTTATCTAGTAAGTTTCCCATAGCTCGCTATCTTTTTTTCCAAATTCTTCATGTACCCACTATCTGACAAATATAATAGAAGTAGCATTATTTACTCACCTAATATTCCAAGAGCTGTTTTACAAATGGTTGGAGACTCATATGTATATTGGGCTTAAAGCCAATGCCTGTAATGGTGCCATAGGTTTAGATAAAGAAACAGGACTGAAGCAGATTTTGAGAGCTTTTGTGTGATGATAAATTGTGTAGACTTAGGATATCCAGACCTTGTACGTTTTCCAATGCGTAGCTATCATGTGTTGTACTATAGAATCAATACATTTTGTAAAAAAAAAGTGCTTGTAAAGGGGTATACACTTCTGGGTGAATTAATTCTGTGTTTTCCTGTTTACTGTAAAAAAGTTGTGATTTTTTGGTATAGTTTTCAATTTTGTTTTATACTTGCACACATTTCATGTTAATGTTGTACTCTCATTTGATTTTGATTGGCTGTGTATAATCATGGAGATTTTATCTAGATTCTTTTACTATATTTTATATGTTATTCTGTTACATTGAAGTTAGATGTACCTCAAATCATTATAGTTACATTGGTAATATGGTGAGATTGCTATCATATCACTGTCATTTCCATTATGTTCATCTAATTTCCAATGGAAATGTCTGGTCAGAAGTGGTTTGTTTGGTTCAGTTGCTGGGCCCTCCTTGGATATTGGTGCTTCATGTGAAGTGGAATAACTTAGGGTAGGTCCCTTTAGCTGGATTTGGTCAACTCAGGGCAATAAAGAGAGATGTAATGCTTATGTTATTGCTCCTCTCTATCAAAGTAAAATTGTGTGGTCTGAGATGGTATCATGTTTGTTTTGGAGAAATACCACAGACCAATAACCTTGAAAGGTATTGGGAATAAAGAGGTCTGCTTTTTTCAAAATTCTGTGTAGGTGTCATAGTATGGCGCCATTTGTTGGTTAGGAAGTCATCTGATTTGATTTTAGTGATGGTGTTCACTGTGTTTTTTTAGTCTTTGAAACCAGTGACTCCACAGGGACTTGGTTTTGATAAATTTGTCACCAGTCTCTACTTCTGTGTACCAGAGTAGCATGTGATATCTGATAGCCAGGGGTTTGAAACTATTTTTTTAAGAATTCTGTACTGACTGGATTTCCGGATTATGAGGTCCTAGGCTATAGGAACTTTAGTATTTGCTGCTATTTACAATAAGTGACACAAAAGATTGGTAAAGACACCAATTTTGGAGATGGAGAGGCAAGGCTGAAGGGGAGGAGGAGGCCTTTATTTGAAGATAACAATTCTTATGTTATGTTCAAAAGTCTTATCTAGTAAGTTTTATATAGGAAGGTATTGGGAATAGAGACATATTTTTTTTGTCAAAATTCCATGTAGGTGTCGTGGTATGGCACCATTTGCTTGTTAAGAAGTCATATGAGTTTATTTTACATGATGGTGTTCATTATGTTATTTTAGTCTTTGAAGCCAGTGACTCCATAGGGACTTGTTTTTTGATTAAATTTGCCACCAGTCTCTACTTATTTGTCCCAGAGTAGTATGTGATATCTCATAGGCAGGGATTTTAAACTATTTTTTTAAGAATTCTGGACTGACTGGTTTCCTGGATGATGAGGTCTTAGGCTATGGGAACTTTACTGTCTCCTGATTTTTATAATAAGTAACGCAAAGAATTGGTAAAGACACAAATTTTGGAGATGGAGAGGCAAGGCTGAAGGGGAGGAGGAGGCCTTGATTTGAACATAACAATAATTGGGTTTTAATGTTCAAAAGTCTTATCTAGTAAATTTCCCATAGCTCACTATCTCTTTGCCCAAATTCTTTATGTACCCACTATCTGACCAATATAATAAAATAATTATTATTTACTCAGCTAATATTCCAAGAGCATTTTTACAAATGGTTAGAGACTCATATGTATATTGGGCTTAAAGCCAATGCCTGTAGTGGTGCCATAGGTTTATAGATAAAGAACCCGGACTGAAGCAGATTTGTAGAGCTTTTGTGTGATGATAAATTGTGTAGATTTAGCATATCCAGGCCTTGTTTGTTTTCCATTGTGTAGCTATCATGTTTGTTACTAAAGAATCAATACATTTTGTATCTGTAGAGCTATAAAAAAAAAGTTAGATTGGGGTTAGAAAGGGGTGTACTCTTCTGGCTTAATTAATTCATCTGCATTTTCCTATTTACTGTAAAAAAGTTGAGATTTTTGGTATAGTTTTCAATTTTGTTTTAAACTTGCACACATTTCATGTTAATGTTGACCTCTCATTTGATTGTGATTAGTTGTGTATAATCATAGAAATTTGCCAGAGAAATGTCCAAGACCAATAACCTTGGAACGTATTGGGAATAGAGATGTCTGCTTTTTTCAAAATTGCATGTAGTTTTCGTGGCATGACACCTTTTGCTATTTAGGAAGTCATATGATTTGAATTTACGTGATAGTTGTCACAATTTGTGGGTATGTGTTCCCACTAGGCCGCACTGCAGTAGTGGAGTAGCAGCTGGCCAAACAACAGTCTATACAAAGTCCTAGCACAAGATTACCTAAAATAGTCCAGAAAGTAGCAGATACTTAGGCACAGATCAAACTTGAAGGTAGATCACGCCACACATGGAGGATGATATCAGGCATGGCAGATGACACCAGACTTGACAGGTGGCACAACACAACTCCAACACTAAATAAGGCTCAAGAACAAAAGGATACAGGTAGCAGGGCACCGGAAGACTGGGAACAGGATACGACTAAGGGACCATTTGTTAAAATTAACATGGGAATACACAGCAATGCTCAGGCAAGGAGTGAAAGGGCAAGGCCCTTTTTAAAATCTAGGGTGATCTGGGGATAATTAATTACATGTGCGCACGCTGGCCCTTTAAAGTCGGGAACGAGAGCGCGCACCCTAGTAGTCACTGCAGGTCAGAGCGGATGCATGTGCTGGTGTCTCTGGGGAGGGAGACGTCGGCAGGAGGAGAGAGGTCTGTGGTCACGGCCAGCAGCAGGTAAGAGGAGGCGATCAGTGGCAATGGGTATTTATTCTTGACCGTGAACTGGTTGAGACTACGGTAGTCAATGCAGGGTCGAAGAGATCCGTCTTTATTTTTAACGAAGAAGAACCCAGCCCCGGCCGGGGAGAAGGATTCTCCTATGAAGCCCCTCTCCAGATTCTCCTTGACAAAGGCTGACATGGACTGGGTCTCCGGCAAGGAGAGAGGGTATACCCATCCACGGGAAGGTGAAGCATCTGGGACCAGTTCAATCGGACAGTCGTAAGACTGATTTGGGGGAAGCATCTCAGCTTCCTTCTTGCTGAAGACATCTGCAAACTAAGCAAAATGAGGAGGTAATGCTGCTAATGAATGAGACAGAGGAGGCTGGACAGGGTGAATCTGTAACAGGCAGCGGTGGAGACATTTGGAGCCCCATTAGAGAACTTCTCCGGAATTCCAGTCCAGGGCTGGGGCATGCAACCGGAGCCAAGGCAGATCCAGCAAAATAGGATTGACGGCTTTAGGCAAGACAAGAAATTGAATCAGTTCAGTATAAACGGCTCCAACTTGGAGCTTCAGTGGCTTGGTCTCAGACACGATCGTATCAGGCAGAGGAAGTCCTTTCACTGAGGCAACAGCCAGAGACATCTCCAAAGGGATTGTGGGTAACAGGAGATGATACACTAGGTCTTGTTGAATAAAGTTTGCCACGGACCCTGAGTCCAGGTAGGCAGAGACCCGGTGCGTCTTCTCGCCGGACACTATGGTTACGGGAATGGACAGTTTGGGAGCAATTTTTATTCATTTAGCGCCATTCCGCCTACAGTTGTCTCTCCAACCAATTCTAGGCACTGGAGTTTTTTGGCTTCTGGGGACACAAATGCACATAATGGCCCCCGAGGCCGAAATACAGACAGAGTCTCGAAGTGTGTCCGTGTTGTCTCTCCTGGACTGACAATTTGAGGAGGTCCACTTGCATAGGCTCCTCTGGTGGAACAACGGATGAGGGCAGCAGGGGTTGCTGGAAAGTAGGAGCCAACAGAGGGGATTTTATTTCCCGGCCAACCTCTTGGGACCGTTACTGGATCCTCATGTCAATCCAGGTGGCCTGAAGAATGTCCCTGCCAAAATGTTAGCCAGCAAGGCCTAGTTGTTGCAGGTTAGTTCTGCAGCCAGGGTACGGAACTGAATGGAGTACTCACCCACGGAGATGTCTCCCTGGCGAAGGGTCAGCAGAGATGCAGCTGCAGAAGAGACTCTCCCAGGTTCCTCAAATACTGTATGAAAAGTCTATAAGAAACACTGTAAGTCATGGGTCTCTGGTCCCTGACATTCCCAAATGGGTTTCGCCCATACCAGGGCCTTGCCAGTAAGGAGAGAGATTATGAAGGCGATCCTTGAATCATCAGAAGCAAAGGTCTTGCATGCAGTCTGAATTGGATCTGGCATTGGTTCAGAAATCCCCTGCAGGTCCTCGGGTCTCTGTCATAGCAAGGAGCTAGTGGCAGAGAGAATAAGGGATAAACACTGGTACTGACATGAGGCATAGCAAGAGGAACAGCAGGAGCAATAGAAGCAGTTGCTGTGAAGACTGCAGCTTGCGCATCCAACCGATGTGAAATGGCATTTACCGCCTAAATGGTTTGATCCTGTCATGACCGGAGGTCTCGCATGTCTGCCTGCATGACTTGTGACGTCGTCATGCTATACGGTTGACCAGTGGGGTCCATAGCCTGAGTGTACTGCCACGATATGTGGGTATGTGGACTCACTAGGCCGCACCGCCGTAGCAGAGTAGAAGCTGGCCAAACAACAGTCTATACAAAGTCCCAGCACAAGTTTACCTGAAATAGTCCAGACAGTAGGCACAGATGGAAGTTGAAGGTAGATGACGCCACATGTGGCGAATGATATCAAGTGTGGCAGATGACACCATACATGGTGTATGACAGCAGGCGTGACAGGTGGCACAACACGACTCCAACACTAAATAAGGCTCAGGAGCAAACACAGCATGGGATACAGGATACAGGTAGCAGGGCACGGAAACACTGGTAATAGGATACGACTAAGGGACCACTTGCTAAGACTAACATGGGAATACACAACAACGCTCAGGCAAGGAATGAAAGAGAAGGGCCCTTTTAAAAGTCCAGGTTGATCTGCAGGGCAGGGCAAATGCATGTGCTGGCGTCTCCGGGGAGGGAGACTTTGGCAGGAGAAGAGAGGTCTGCGGTCGTGGCCATCATTTTTTTAAGAATTCTGGACTGACTGGTTTCCTGAATAATGAGGTCCTAGGCTATGGGAAATTTACACCCATGTTTGTAAAACCCACGTTTTGTAACACCCATGGCCACGGACCGTCAGGATTACTCACTTCCTGATGGCCGCAGCCATGGATCAGTGAGCTCTGGCCCGCATCTCCTACTAGCGAGACACCAGCACTCACTTCTGCTTCACTCTGCTGTGTCCCATAGGGTGTGCGCGCAAGCTCGTGCCCGGTCTTAAAGGGCCAACTACCAATGTCCCATCCGAGCCAATCTTCGCTACTGTCTGAAGTTACCACAGGTACACCTATCCGAACTATAGACTTTGACTTGGTATCCTGTTGGCTAGCTGCTATTCCATCAATGCGGTACGGCTCAGTGGGTCCACGCACCCAACGTGACACTGTTTGCTGCTGTTTACAATAAGTGACCCAGAGGATTGGAAAATACACCAATTTTAGAGATGGAGAGGCAAGGCTGAAGGGGAGGAGGAGGCCTTTATTTGAACATAACAATAGTTGTGTTGTTATGTTCAAAAGTCTTATCTAGTAAATATCCCGTAGCTCGCTATCTTTTTGTCCACATTCTTCACGTACCCACTATCTGACCAATATAATAGAAGAAGCATTATTTACTCAGCTAATATTCCAAGAGCTGTTTTACAAATGTTTGGAAACTCATATGTATATTGTGCTTAAAGCATTGGCCTGTAGTGGTGCCATAGATTTAGACATACAGAGCCCGGACTGAAGCAGATTGGGAGAGCTTTTGTGTGATGATCAATTGTGTAGATTTAGGTTATCCAGGCCTTGTAAGTTTTATAATGTGTAGCTATCATGTGTGTTACTAAAGAATCAATACATTTTGTATCTGTAGAGCTATAAAAAGTTATATTGTAAAGGGGTGTACACTTCTGGCTGAATTAATTCTTCTGCATTTTCCTGTTTACTGTAAAAAAGTAGGGATTTTTTGGTATAGTTTTCAATTTTGTTTTATACTTGCACACATTTTATGTTAATGTTGTCCTCTCATTTGGTTTTGATTGGTTGTATATAATCATGGAGATTTTATCTAGATTCTTTTACTATATTTTTATAAGTTATTCTGTTATGTTGAAGTTAGATGTACCTCAAATCATTATAGTTACATTGGTAATATGGTGAGATTGCTATCATATCACTGTGTCATTTCCATTATGTTCATCTAATTTCCAATGGAGATGTCTGGTCAGAAGTGGTTTGTTTGGTTCAGTTGCTGGGCACTCCTTGGATATTGGTACTTCTTGTGTAGTGGAATAACTTATGGCAGGTCCCTTTAGCTGGATTTGTTCAGGGCAATAAAGAGAGATGTAATGCTTATGTTATTGCTCCTCTCTCTCTCTCTCTCTCTCTCTCTCTCTCTCTCTCTCTCTCTCTCTCTCTCTCACTTTCTCTCTCTCTGTAAAATTGTGTGGTCTGAGATGGTATCAGGTTTGTTTTGGAGAAATGCCACAGACCAATAACCTTGTAAGGTATTGGGAATAAAGAGGTCTGCTTTTTTCAAAATTCTGTGTAGGTGTCATAGTATGGCACCATTTGCTCGTTAGTAAGTCATCTGATTTGATTTTAGTGATGGTGTTCACTGTGTTTGTTTAGTCTTTGAAACCAGTGACTCCACAGGTACTTGGTTTTGGTAAATTTGTTACCAGTCTCTACTTCTGTGTACCAGAGTAGTGTGTGATATCTGATAGCCAGGGGTTTGAAACGATTTTTTTAAGAATTCTGTACTGACTGGATTTCTGGATGATGAGGTCCTAGGCTATAGGAACTTTAATATTTGCTGCTATTTACAATAAGTGACACAAAAGATTGGTAAAGACACCAATTTTGGAGATGGATAGGAAAGGCTGAAGGGGAGGAGGAGGCCTTTATTTGAACATAACAATAATTGTGTTTTTATGTTCAAAAGTCTTACCTAGTAAATTTCCCATAGCTCGCTATCTCTTTGTCCATATTTTTTACGTACCCACTATCTGTCCAATATAATAGAAGTAGCATTATTTTCTCAGCTAATATTCCAAGAGCTGTTTTACAAATGGTTAGAGGCACATATGTATATTGTGCTTAAAGACAATGCCTGTAGTGGTGTCATAGGTTTACAGATAATGAACCAGGAATGAAGCAGATTTTGAGAGCTTTTGTGTGATGATAAATTGTGTAGATTTAGGATATCCAGGCCTTGTTTGTTTTCCAATGTGTAGCTATCATGTGTGTTACTAAAGAATCAATACATTTTGTATCTGTAGAGCTGTAAAAAAAAGTTAGATTGTAAAGGGGTGTACTCTTCTGGCTAAATTAATTCATCTGCATTTTCCTGTGTACTGTAAAAAAGTTGAGATTTTTTTGTATAGTTTTCAATTTTGTTTTAAACTTGCACATATTTCAGATTTTTTAAATTATATTTGTATATGTTATTCTGTTACGTTGAAGTTAGATGTACCTCAAATCATGATGGTCACATTAGTAATATGATGAAATTGCTATCACGTCACTGTGTAACTTCCATTTTTTTCACCTAATTTCCAAAGGAGGTGTCTGGTCAGAACAGGTTTGTTTGGTTCAGTTATTGGGCCCTTCTTGGGTATTACCACAAAATTGTAAACATATTTGCTATTAAAGCAAACAAAAGCCCTATTTTACGGCTAGCTGCATTAGTGTAGGCTAAAATATAACTTTTATTAATTATTCCTAAAAGGACAATGAAAGGAAAACATACACACTTTTAAAATTTCGCCAATGTTCACTGACAGTGAGAGGACTGATTGACACGTTGCTATAAAGCAGTCGCTCAGTGCGGACTAAGTGTCAGAGTGAGGACAGTGTCCGGTCAGAAGTGGTTTGTTTGGTTCAGTTATTGGGCCCTTCTTGGATATTGGTGCTGCATGTGTAGTGGAATAATTTAGGGTAGGTCCCTTTAGCTGGATTTGGTCAGGGCAATAAAGAGAGATGTAATGCTTATGTTATTGCTTCTCTCTCAAGGTACAATTGTGTGGTCTGAGATGGTTTCATGTTTGTTTTGGAGAAATGCAAGACCAATAAACTTGGAAGGTGTCACGGCGCGGGGTGTGGACCCACTGGGCTGTACCGCGTAGCGGGGTAGCAGCTGGCCAACAAGGTACAAAACAATGTCTATAGTTCTGAATGGGTACCTGAGGCAATGTAGACAGTGGCAGGAGCACGACTTGACTTTCACAGCAGGTGACGCCGCGGATGCAGCGGGAAGACAAGACTTGACTTTCACAGCAGGTGACGCCACGGATGCAGCGGGAAGACATGACTTGACTTTCACAGCAGGTGATGCCGCGGATGCAGCGGGAAGACACGACTTGACTTTCACAGCAGGTAACGATAGCTTGGGATACAGGGTACAGGCAGCAGGAACGGGTAACACTGGGAACTGGAAGACACTGGGAGAACTTTAGCAAGACAAACTAGGGTATACAACAACGCTCAGGCAAGGAACCAGTGGGCAGGGCCCCTTATTATAGTGCAGCAGCCATTTGGGCTGATAATTGATCTTAGACAGCTGGACGCGTACTGGCCCTTTAAGGCCGTGCACGCGCGAACGCGCGCTCCCTGCGGGACACAGTCTGAGGACCGGGAAGAGAGTGCCGGCGTCTCACTGGAGGGAGCGAACGCAGAGAAGAGAGACGTCCTTGGCAGGGATCGTCAAGGGGTAAGTCAGAACGACGACCCCCGGCCATAGACGTAACAGAAGGTATTGGGAATAGAGACATGTTTTTTTCAAAATTCCATGTAGGTGTCGTGGTATGGCACCATTTGCTTGTTAAGAAGTCATATGAGTTTATTTTACATGATGGTCTTCACTATGTTATTTTAGTCTTTGAAACCAGTGACTCCATAGGGACTTGGTTTTAGTAAATTTGCCACCAGTCTCTACTTATTTGTACCAGAGTAGTATGTGATATCTGATTTGAAACTATTTTTTTAAGAATTCTGGACTGACTGGTTTACTGGATGACAAGGTCCTAGGCTATGGGAACTTTACTGTTTGCTGCTTTTTATAATAAGTAACGCAAAGGATTGGTAAAGACACCAATTTTGGAGATGGAGAGGCAAGGCTGAAGGGGAGGAGGAGGCCTTTATTTGAAGATAACAATTCTTGTGTTGTTATGTTCAAAAGTCTTATCTAGTAAATTTCCCATAGCTCGCTATCTCTTTGCCCAAATTTTTTACGTACCGACTATCTGACCAATATAATAGAAGTAGCATTATTTATTCACCTAATATTCCAAGAGCTGTTTTATAAATGGTTAGAGACACATATGTATATTGTGCTTAAAGAGACTCTGTCACCACATTATAAGTGCCCTATCTCCTACATAAGGAGATGGGCGCTGTAATGTAGGTGACAGTAATGCTTTTTATTTAAAAAAAACAATCTTTTTTCACAAAGTTAGGAGCGATTTAAGTTTATGCTAACGAGCTTTCTTAATGCCCAAGTGGGCGTACTTTTACTTTCGACCAAGTGGGCGTTGTACAGAGGAGTGCATGACGCTGACCAATCAGCATCATGCACTCCTCTCCATTAATTTACACTGCACTAGCGATATAGATATATCGCTATGTGCAGCCTCATACACAAACCCTAACATTACTACAGTGTCCTGATAATGAATACACATGAAATCCAGCCTGGACGTCATTTGTACTCAGAATCCTGACACTTCTGACTCTTTTTTTGTGAGATTCCGGCAAGTGAAACCAAATCTCGTTTAGCTCCGTGATCTCTCGAGATTTCGTATCCGTTGCTGGAATCTCACAAAAAAAGATTCAGAAGTGTCAGGATTCTGAGTACACATGATGTCCAGGCTGAATTTCATGTGTATTCATTATCAGGACACTGTAGTAATGTTAGGGTTTGTGTATGAGGCTGCACATAGCGATATATCTATATAGCTAGTGCAGTGTAAATGAATGGAGAGGAGTGCATGATGCCGATTGGTCAGCGTCATGCACTCCTCTGTACAACACCCACTTGGTCAAAAGTAAAAGTACGCCCTCTTGGGCATTAAGAAAGCTCATTAGCATAAACTTAAATCGCTCCTAACTTTGTGAAAAAAGATCGTTTTTTTAAATAAAAAGCACTGCTGTCACCTACATTACAGCGCCCATCTCCTTATGTAGGAGATAGGGCACTTATAATGTGGTGACAGAGTCTCTTTAAAGCCAATGCCTCTAGTGGTTCAATAGGTTTAGAGATAAAGGAGCCGGACTGAAGAAGATTAGTAGAGCTTATGTGTGAAAATAAATTTTGTAGATTTAGGATATCCAGGCCTTGTACGTTTTCCAATGAGTAGCTATCATGTGTGTTACTAAAGAAGCAATACATTTTATATCTGTAAAGCTATAAAACAGTTAGATTGTACACTACTGGGTGAACTAATTCTTCTGTGATTAGATTTTTTTTTATAGATTTTCTTTACGTTATTCTGTTACATTGAAGTTAGATGTACCTCAAATCATGATGGTCAAAATGGTAATATTATGAGATTGCTATCATGTCACTGTGTCATTTCCATTATTTTCACCTAATTTCCAATAGAGATGTCTGGTCAGAAGTGGTTTGTTTTGTTCAATTATTATGCCCTTCTTGGATATTGGTGCTGCATGTGAAGTGGAATGACTTAGGGCAGGTCCCCTTAGCTGGATTTGGTCAGGACAATAAAGAGAGATGTAATGCTTATGTTATTGCTCCTCTCTCGAGGTGCATTTGTGTGGTCTGAGATGGTATCATGTTTGTTTTAGGGAAATGCCAGAGACCAATAACCTTGGGAAGGTATTGGGAGTATAGAGGTCTGCTTTTTTCAAAATTCTGTGTAGGTGTCGTGGTATGACACCATTTGCTGGTTAGGAAGTCATCTGAGTTGATTTTACATGATGGTGTTCACTAGCTTTTTTTTAGTGTTTGAAACCAGTGACTCTACGGGAACTTGGTGTTGGTAAATTTGCCACCAGTCTCTACTTCTGTGTACCAGACAGAGTAGTATGTGATTTCAACAGGGGTTTCAAAATTATTTATTTAAGAATTCTGGACTGACTTGTTTTCTAGATGATGTGGTCCTAGACTATGGGAACTTTACTATTTGCTGCTATTTACAATAAGTGACACAAAAGATATATTGGTAAAGACACTAATTTTGGAGATGGAGAGGCAAGGCTGAAGGGGAGGAGGAGGCCTTTATTTGAACTTAACAATACTTGTGTTGTTATGTTCAAAAGTCTTATCTAGTAAATTTACCATAGCTCGCTATATTATTCTCCAAATTCTTCACGTACCCATTATCTGACCTATGTAATAAAAGAAGCATTATTTACTCACCTATTAATTTAGGGTTTCGTAACTCCCGACCATGAAGTAAGAAAGTGGCCGGGAGGCAGCGAGAGCAGAAAGATGTAGCACGGGGTTTAGGGGGCCCCGTTCTAGAGATAGGTGCAAGTCCCAGAGGTGGGACCCGCATCTATCTGACATTTAGGATTTAGGACATATGCTGTGGATATGTCATAAATGTCCCTCATGAAAAAACCCTTTTAAGTAGTCAGACAGCCGTCCCCTTGTAGTAAAATAACTACTGAGGGCTGTATGGGGGGGGATTATATTTCAAGGGGAGGTCAGATTGTCTGACTGTCTGCTTGGGGCTCTATAGGGGGGTCTGAGTGTCTGACTCTGACGTCTGTGGGAAGAGGGGGATTATTCTGAATAGGGGGTTTAACCATATAAGTGACTGCAGAGGACACTATGAAGGGGGGAATAATCCCCCCATCCCCCATAGAGTCCTCAGTATTATTATTATTTATTATACAGTAGGGGGGTTCAGCGTCTGACTGTTGAGTGCTCTAAGGGGGGAAATTATTATCCCCCATAGAGTCCTCAGCAGTAAGTTAGATGGACCCCCCCTTGGTGTATAATTAATCCCTCCCTAGCGTCGGCTGATCAGTTTAAAGTTAGGAGTCGAGTACCACACTAACCACATCGCATGACCACCACCCTGCTTTCCTGTTCCTCTCTGGGGGTGCCTGCATCGTCTAAGAGGCGTGTTCTAACTTCTACCACTAGCAGATGTGCCTATCGTGACACATGCCTGCTAGCCCTATCCCGCCCTGCAAATGCTGTCCCTCCCCCAGGGCCAATTCTAGCTTTTCTGCTGCCTGAGGTGAAAATTGAAATGGCGCTTCCCAGATTTTGATTCACATCCTCCTGGCTGTTCTACATCACTAGCAGCCTCCTCCAACTCTTATAGATCCGCCGTTGCCTTGTTCTGGCATGTGCGGTGCAGCTGGGCAGAGTACACATCGCTGCACAGTGCGTGCCCAAGGAGTACAAGGCAATGGCTCATAAGAGAAAGTTGGAAGAGACTGGTAGTGATGTGTAACAGCTAGAGGGATGTCAATCAAGCATGGAAATATGGGTTTGGAGGCAGGACTACGTGATTTTTCAAGATAGCGGCACCACCACATGACCCTTTAATGGGTAATTAGCATATAATGTGTGTCGTTTTAAAAGTTTATGGATTTTGCTGCATCTGAAAAAAACATACGGGGGAATGTTTGGAAATATTGACAGGTCATGTATTACATCATGGCGGCGGTTTAAGGGGGTAAAACTACCTGACAGGTTCCCATTAAATATACAATAAATTCAAAACAATTCCATCTGCCCTGCAATTTTGTTATTATAAATATATCCTAAGTAATTACAGCATCAGAACCAAGCTGTAATGATGGGGGAAGGGAAACGGACAAGTGAGCCCTAATCTACCCGCCACTCTGTCCCTGCCTACTTGCAACGACCCGCCCTAGGCGACGGGGTACAACTGGGCGACAGTCCCTACGCTCAGTAAGTGCACGAGACAAACAGACAAGGGTACACAAAGCTAAGGGAAATGGGGCAGTTGCCCACGGAAACACCGTGAGCAACAAGATTGGTGAACGAGCCGAGTCAAACCAGGAGTGTACGAGGTACAAAACGCAGAGCAGGAGAGTAGTCAGTAAGCCAGGGTCAGTATGGAGCAGGGTCAAATAGTTAGAAGCTGTAGCAGGGCCAGGAAACCACACGAGAAGAATCACAAGCAAAGGAGGAACAGGAAAGGCAGGATATAAATAGACAGAGGGCGGGAGCTAGCTCCGTCTGGCCAGGCTGCGATAGGCTCTCCCACTCCTAAGCCTGCGATCCTGAGTGGTGGAAGATGGAGTCAGTCTCAGAGACATAGACTCAGGTGCAGACTGATTACCTATGGGCGTATACACAGAAGTTGTGCCTGGCAGATCCTTTACAGTACCCCCCCTTTTATGAGGGGCCACCGGACCCTTTCTAAGCGGACCTGGTTTATTGGGGAAACGAAGGTGGAACTTCCTGACCAATACCCCAGCGTGACCATCCCGGGCAGGTACCCAAGTCCTCTCCTCAGGCCCGTATCCTCTCCAATGGACCAGGTACTGGAGGGAGCATTGGACCATCTTGCTGTCCACAATCTTGGGCACCTCGAATTACACCCCCTCAGGGGTGAGAACGGGAACAGGAGGTTTCCTCGAGGGAGCCAAGGACGGGGAGCAGCGTTTAAGGAGGGAGGCATGAAACACGTCGTGTATTCGAAAATATGGGGGCAACTCCAGTCGGAAGGACACAGGATTGAGGACTTCAATGACCTTATACGGCCCTATAAACCGGGGAGCAAACTTCTTGGACGGGACCTTAAGGCGCAAGTTCCTAGACGATAACCACACCAGATCCCCGACCATAAACAAGGGATTAGCAGAACGTCTTCTTTTAGCCTGAGTTTTTTGTACGCTCTGGGACCCCTCTAGGTTCTTCTGAACCTGGGCCCAGACTGTGCACAGTTCCCGATGAACGACCTCTACCTCGGGATTGTTGGAACTACCAGGTGAAATGGAGGAGAACCGTGGATTAAACCCAAAATTACAGAAAAAGGGGGAGACCCCTGACGAGTTACTGACCCGGTTATTAAGGGAAAATTCGGCGAGGGGAATGAATGACACCCAATCATATTGACAGTCAGAGATAAAACACCTTAAATATTGTTCTAGAGATTGATTAGTCCTCTCGGTTTGGCCATTAGTTTCAGGATGGAAGGCAGAGGAGAAGGACAGATCAATCTCCAACTTTTTACAGAAGGCTCTCCAAAACAATGAAGCAAATTTTACCCCTCTGTCCGAAACAATATTGACAGGGACCCCATGGAGACGCAGGATGTGTTTGACAAACAAGGTAGCTAACGTCTTGGCATTGGGTAGTTTCTTGAGGGGCACAAAGTGGCACATCTTACTGAAGCGGTCTACTACAACCCACACCACCGACTTGCCTTGAGACGGAGGCAAATCGGTGATAAAATCCATGGAGATATGGGTCCAAGGTCTCTGGGGAATTGGCAAAGAACGTAGTAAACCCGCTGGTCGGGACCTGGGAGCCTTGGACCTAGCACAAACCTCACAAGCGGCGACGTAGGCCTTAACATCTTTAGGTAACCCAGGCCACCAATAGTTTCTGGCAATGAGGTGTTTGGTACCCAGGACGCCTGGATGACCAGATAGTGCGGAGTCATGATTTTCCCTAAGTACCCTTAGCCGGAATTGCAGGGGAACAAACAGCTTGTCCTCAGGAAGGTTCCCGGGAGCTGAACCTTGATCAGCCGCAATTTCAGAGACAAAATCAGAATCAATAGAAGAAATGATTATACCAGGAGGCAAAATACAAGCAGGATCTTCCTCCGCTACGCGACAGTGCATCGGCCTTAATATTTTTAGACCCAGCCCTATAGGTAACCAAAAAGTTGAATCTGGTAAAATATAGCGCCCATCGAGCTTGTCTCGGATTTAGCCTCCGGGCAGATTCTAGGAAAACCAGATTCTTGTGGTCGGTAAGGACCGTTACCTGGTGCCTAGCCCCCTCCAGGAAGTGGCGCCACTCTTCAAATGCCCATTTAATGGCTAAGAGTTCGCGGTTGCCAATATCATAGTTACTCTCAGTGGAAGAAAACTTCCTGGAGAAGTAGGCACAGGGACGGAGATGGGTGAGGGACCTGGTACCCTGGGACAAGACAGCCCCCACTCCCACCTCGGATGCGTCAACCTCCACGATAAATGGCTCCATTTGGTTGGGCTGAACCAGCACCGGGGCCGAGATAAAGCACTTCTTAAGGACCTCAAAAGCCTGGACAGCCTCAGGAGGCCAGTGGAGGAGATCAGCACCTTTGCGAGTGAGGTCCGTAAGAGGCTTAGCGATGACCGAGAAGTTAGCAATAAATCTTCTGTAATAATTAGCGAACCCCAAGAAACACTGTAACGCCTTCAGGGAGGCAGGTTGGACCCATTCCGCCACAGCCTGGACCTTGGCGGGGTCCATGCGGAATTCATGAGGAGTGAGGATTTGACCCAAAAATGCTATCTCCTGGACCCCAAACACACATTTTTCGGTTTTCGCAAACAGTTTGTTTTCCCGAAGGACCTGGAGCACCTTCCTGACATGCTCAATGTGGGAGGACAGGTCCTTGGAAAACACCAGTATGTCATCAAGGTACACTACAAGAAATACCCCCAGGTAATCTCTTAAAATCTCATTTATGAAATTCTGGAAGACCGCGGGAGCATTACACAACCCAAAGGGCATGACGAGGTATTCGAAATGACCTTCGGGCGTGTTGAACGCAGTCTTCCACTCATCCCCCTCTTTGATGCGGATAAGGTTATACGCCCCCCGTAGATCAAACTTAGAGAACCATTGGGCCCCCTGGACCTGATTAAAGAGATCAGGAATCAAAGGAAGGGGATACTGGTTCCTTACAGTGACCTTATTCAAGTTACGGTAGTGAATGCATGGCCTAAGACCACCATCCTTTCGTCCCTATGAAGAAGAAGCCAGCACCTACCGGAGAAGTAGAGGGGCGAATGTAACCCTTGGCCAGGCATTCCTGGATATACTCTCTCATGGCTTCACGTTCGGGACAAGAAAGATTAAATATCCTACCCTTAGGGAGCTTAGCTCCTGGTACCAACTCGATAGCGCAATCGTATTCTCTATGAGGAGGTAACACTTCAGAGGCCTCCTTAGAGAAAACATCAGCGAAGTCCTGAACAAACTCAGGTAGCGTGTTCACCTCCTCAGGGGGAGAAATAGAATTAACAGAAAAACATGACGTCAAGCATTCATTACCCCATTTGGTAAGCTCCCCAGTATTCCAGTCAAACATGGGATTATGCAACTGCAACCAGGGAAAGCCTAAAACCAAATCGGACGATAATCCCTGCATCAACAGTACAGAGCACTGCTCCAAATGCATGGAGCCAACAAGGAGTTCAAAAACAGGGGTATGCTGTGTAAAATAACCATTAGCAAGAGGAGTGGAGTCGATACCCACTACCGGGACAGGTTTAGGCAAATCAATCAAAGGCATAGCTAGAGACATAGCAAATTCCACAGACATGATATTAGCAGAAGACCCTGAATCCACGAAGGCACTGCCGGTAGCAGACCTACCACCAAAAGAGACCTGAAAGGGAAGCAAGATTTTATTACGTTTCATATTTACGGGAAATACCTGTGCGCCCAAGTGACCTCCCCGATGATCACTTAGGCGTGGAAGTATTTCCGGCTGCTTATTCTTACGCCTAAGACAGTTGTTCACTTGATGCTTGTCATCCCCACAATAGAAGCAGAGACCATTCTTCCTGCGGAACTCTCTACGTTGTCGGGGGGACACAGAGGCCCCGAGTTGCATAGGTACCTCCGAGTCTTCCGTGGAAGAGCGAAGCAACGGAACCTCGGGAGGCATCATGGGGGAGTCAGAGGGGAAAACACAAAAACGTTCAAGTTGTCGTTCCCTGAGACGTCGGTCTAGTCGTACCGCTAAAGCCATAACCTGGTCTAGGGAGTCAGAAGAGGGATAGTTAACTAGCAGGTCTTTCAGGGCGGTCGACAGACCCAACCTAAACTGGCACCTTAAGGCAGGGTCATTCCACCGAGAAGCTACGCACCACTTCCTAAAGTCAGAACAATACTCCTCAACAGGTCTCTTACCCTGACGTAAGGTCACCAGCTGACTCTCGGCAAAGGCAGTCCTGTCAGTCTCGTCATAAATGAGTCCGAGAGCAGAAAAGAAACGATCAACGGAGGAAAGTTCAGGGGCGTCAGGAGCCAAGGAGAAGGCCCACTCTTGGGGCCCTTCCTGGAGCCGGGACATAATTATACCCACCCGCTGGCTCTCAGAACCTGAGGAGTGAGGCTTTAAGTGAAAATAGAGCCTACAACTCTCCCGAAAGGAGAGAAAAGTCCTCCGGTCCCCTGAGAACCGGTCAGGCAACTTGAGGTGGGGTTCAAGAGGTGAGGTGAGGGGCACTACCATGGTAGCGTCACGCTGGTTGACCCTCTGAGCCAGGGCCTGGACCTGTAGGGAGAGACCCTGCATTTGCTGAGCCAGGGTCTCAAGGGGGTCCATAATAGAGTGAGGGACCAGGGTAGCCTAGGTATATGGGCTTGTGATTATGTAATGGCAGGGGGGTAGGGAAACAGACAGTGAGCCCTAATCTACCCACCACTCAGTCCCTGCCTACTTGCAACGACCCGCCCCAGGCGACGGGGTACAACCGGGCGACGGTCCCTACGCTCAGTAGGTGCACGACAGACAAACAGACAAGGGGACACAAGCAAAGGGAAATGGGGCAGTTGCCCACGGCAACACCGTGAGCAACAAGAGAGGTGAACGAGCCGAGTCAAACCAGGAATGTACGAGGTATTAAACGCAGAGCAGGAGAGTAGTCAGTAAGCCGGGGTCAGTATGAAGCAAGGTCAAATAGCTAGGAGCTGCAGCAAGGCCAGGAAACCACACGAGAAGAATCACAAGCAAAGGAGGAACAGGAAAGGCAGGTATAAATAGACAGAGGGTGGGAGCTAGCTCCGTCTGGCCAGGCTGTGATAGGCTCTCCCACTCCTAAGCCTGCCATCCTGAGTGGTGGAAGATGGAGTCAGTCTCAGAGACATAGAACGAGGTGCAGACTGATTACCCATGGGCGTATACACAGAAGTTGTGCCTGACAGATCCTTTACAGTTACACCAATGTTTAAACGTTCTAACACCATATATCATACGAAAATATTCATTTTGCAGGGTTTACAATAGAATCAGTGAATAAAATATAAAATCATTTTCAAAGAAATTTTTGAGCACATTGGGCTTTTGTCACGGTGGTGATTGTACCCCTGATTTTAACGAGATATTAATAAAGTTTACAAATTTTACTCTTTAGTCACAATCAGTGAATTGGGTGGCAAGGTGATCTGTGATTCTGGCATTGTTTTCTATAAAAAAAACTTATGGCGTTCACCATGCAGGAAAATTAATGTTAACGTTTTATAGTTGCGAACGTTAAGGAAGCGGCGATACCAAATACGTGTACTTTTTTAATGTTTTAAATTTTTCCCTATAATAAAACTTTTATTATGGGGAAAAAGGCGTTTTTTTGTTTATGTAACTTGAAACAATTTTTTTTTATTCAACATTTTTAATAACTTTTTCAAATATTTTTTTCTACTAGGGGACTTGAAAGCCTGATCGCTATTCTAATACACTGCACTACACTACATACATAGTGCAGTGTATTAGACCTGAACTAAGGATGCATGACGGTACGTATTTGTGGACAGCGTGCCTATATGCGAATGAGTCGCAGATGACTTTGGATGAATAGGGATGCGTATTTGAGTAGAATAAAAGCCATTACAGTCGTGTGCATGAGGCCTTAGAGTCCATGCTGTTTAGTTTACAGATTATTGCTTAGGCTGGATACAATTGTAGCATATTACTATCCATGAGAAGTATTTGGCTTCTTTGGGTTTTCACTCCGTGTTTTCATCCCATTACAGCAAAGGTTAAAACAGAAATTTTAGCACAAAGGATATTATAAAGTTGTATAACATTTTTTATTTTACAGTGATCAAGGTTTATTTGCAGAGAACCCCTTTAATACTTACACCCATATTGTCCAAGATTCCTATCCCTACATCAAGAGAATTAGAAATTCTACAAGTTTCAGTGTACCAACTATTCCTGTCCAATAGTGGAATGAGATGAACTGGACTTTACTAAATATATCACGCCATGAATTATTACTTATGTTACCTATAACCTCATATTTAACCCCTGACTTTTACAGTTATTTTTGGTTTTTCATTTTCGCTCTTTCCTCCCCAACTTCCAGAAGCCATAAGTTTTTATTTTTTGGTCCAAAAAAAACGTATGAGGGATTGTTTTTTGAAGTACAAGTTGTACTTTTTCACGGCACCATTTATTGTACCATATTATATACTGGGAAACGTAAAGAAAATATTTGCTTAATCGTATTGTCTCCGCTTGTAAAGGGAGTCTAATATTACATTTTAGGAAACGGATGCTTAACCCCTTCGCGCTCAGCGACATACTATTCCTTCGTGCTAAGTGCATCGTTCGCGCTCAGCGCTGGAATAGTATGTCGCGGGAGGAACGGCCATTTCGGCCATCTTCCCGACACATACAGGAGCTGTAACAGCTGCTAACTCGTACAACAGTCGCCGCAGCTCCTTCTGCGGAGACTGATCGCTGTGTCCCCGCTGATTAGCCCCTTGGAAGCCGCTTGCAATAGCGATAGCGGCTTCTTAGGGGTTAAGCTGCCATCATCGGCCCGCTACACGATAGCGGCCGGCGATGGTGGCTATAGCAACCGGACGCCTAACAATGGCATCCAGCTGTGCCATTTATGGAATCCTTGCTGTCAGTGAGTAGCTGACAGCTGTAATACACTGAACTACGCATATAGTGCAGTGTATTAGAATAGGGATCAGGGCCTCCTGCCCTCAAGTACACTAGTGGGACAAAGTAATAAAGTTAAAAAAAGTTAAAAAAAAGTTGTGTAAAAATAAGAAAATAAAAGTTTTAAAAGTAACAAAAGTAAAAATCCCCCTTTTTCCCTTATCAGTCTTTTATTATTAATAAAAATAAATAAATAAACAAATAAACTATACATAATTGATATCGCCGCATCCGTAACGGCCTGAACTACAAAAGTATTTCGTTATTTATCCCGCGCGGTGAACGCCGTAAAAGAAAATAATAATAAACCATACCAGAATCACAGTTTTTTGGTCACTTCACTTCTCAAAAAATGGAATAAAAAGAGATCAAAAAGTCGCATGTACCTAAAAATGGTACTGATCTAAACTACCGTTCGTTACGCAAAAACAAGTCCTCACACGGCTTTCCTGATGGAAAAAAAGACAAAAACTGTATGGCTCCTAGAATAAGGCAACATAAATGTAAATGATTTTTAATAAAAATTATTTTATTGTGCAAACACCATAAGACATAAAAAAAAACTATAAACATTTGGTATCGCCGTAATCGTATCGCCATGCTGAATAAAGTGAATATGTTGTTTATAGCGCACGGTAAACGCTGTAAAAAAAATAGAATAAAAAACAATAGAAGAATTGCTGCTTTTTAGTCTCCACGCCTCTTAAAAATAGAACAAAAACTGTATTCTAGTAGTGCTGTATATCCCTCCGCCTTATTCTAGCACTGTACTGAAACGAGTTACGGAGAAACTCTCCAGGTGGCCTGAGGTACCGCTAATCGTGATGGGGGATTTTAATGCAGTGATGTCTGAAGGGTTGGATAGGTTTCATAGGGGAGGAGGGGGGCAAAGAGGAGACCTGACTGCCTTTGGAAGATTAAATGAGGAATTGGGTCTGCGGGATATTCCGAGAGATAAACTTCCAGGGGTGAGGCAGTACTCGTGTGCATCATCCACATTTCAGTCACTTTCGCGAATAGACTTGGTAGCATGCTCAGCTTCAGCAGTGCCGTACATAGCGCAAATTGAATACCTACAGAGGGCGTTGTCAGACCACTCTCCGATGGCGGTGACGATGGAAGTGGGTGTAAGGCATACCAGGAACCCCGGGAATTGGAAGCTGAATGCGTTTTGGCTAAGATTGATGGATGGCGGGGAAATACGGAACCTGGTTAAAGAATATTTAAATTTTAATACTGAGTCAGTGCTGCGAGGGGTGTTATGGGATGCCATGAAAGCATGGTTGAGGGGAGTATTCATTCAACATATTAAACGAATTAAAACTAAATCTAGGCAATTGGGAGAAAGTTTAGAGGTTCGGGTGACAGAAACAGAAGGGAGACATGTAGAAGAGGGGTCCGAGGAGACACTTAGACATTGGGTGGAGGCACAGACGTTGTTAAACTAACTAACAATGGTGGATAATAAACGATTATTCCTTAAACAGAAATATTATGAAGAAGGGGAAACGGCGGGGAGAATACTCGCTAGGATGGCAAAGCCGCATGGGAGTAATAATTTCATTCATGGCCTTAGGGGGGAGGGGGGGAGGGTGGAGACACACACACGTGGCAAATCTTGCAAATATTTCAGCGGTTTTATACTGACCTATATACATCCAAAGTGCATTACGACACACAGCAATTGGACGAGTACCTGGGAAACATTAATTTGCCTACCTTGGGCCGGGAGGACTGTGAAAGCTTGGAGGCACCTATTTCACTGGAGGAGTTGGAACAGGCGATAAGGGATATGGCAAATGAGAAAGCTCCGGGTCCAGATGGGTTACCGGGGGAAATCTATAAGGAATATGGGACGGAACTAGCGCCAGAATACTTGAGTACTTTGCAGGATAGTTTTGACAGAGGTAAAATACCAGACTCCCTATATGAGGCTACGATAGTGGTTCTCCCAAAAGAGGGGAAAGACAGTCAATTACCGGAGTCCTACAGACCAATATCCTTGTTGACATCGGATGTCAAGATTTTGGCAAAGATATTGGTGCTGCGGCTGAACAGGGTGGTAAAGCATGTTGTGCATGAAGACCAATCGGGGTTCATGCCCTCCAAATCGACGGCTGTCAACCTCAGGCGGCTGTTTTTAAAACTTCAGGCGACACCGGATGATCAAGGAGGAAGGGCGGTGCTAACGTTAGACGCCGCAAAAGCGTTTGACTGCGTAGAATGGGGGTACCTATGGCGAGTAATAGAAAAGATGGGATTCGGCCCTAACTTCGTGAAGTGGGTACAGTTGTTGTATGTGGCCCCTACAGCCCGCATACGGGTGAATAGTGCAATGTCCGAGAAATTTTCACTGGCCCGGGGTACGCGCCAGGGGTGCCCACTGTCACCATTGCTATTCGCCTTGGCGGTAGAGCCACTGGCGTGCCTCATAAGACAGGAGGAGCATATAAGAGGCTTGCAATATGGGGAAATGGAGGAAAAAATTTCACTATATGCAGACGATATTTTAATATATATGACGGACACTGAGAATACACTGAAGGTAATAATGGATACGATCACAAGGTTTGGGGAGTTCTCAGGATTAAATATTAACTGGACCAAGTCTGCTCTGATGCCACTTGACACGGTGAATATGGTAGATACTGGAGTGGGACCCCGGATTCCGATAGTCTCTGAATTTACGTACCTAGGGGTTAAGGTGACGGCTAGGGTCCAAGACTATATGTCTTTGAATGTTTCACCACTGCTGCTCAAGGTGAAACATAAGGTGGATGCCTGGAACAGGCTCCCGCTCTCTGCTCTGCGGAGGACTAATCTAATCAAGATGATCCTTATGCCTCAAGTTTTATATATTCTTCATAACTCCCCAGTATGGATACCTAAGCACTGGTTCAGACGATTGCACAATCTCTTTCGGGATCTGGTCTGGAAAAAATGGGTTCCAAGGATTAAATTGGAGAAATTGCAATTGCCTAAAGACGAAGGGGGGGGGGGTAGCGCTGCCAAATGCCTGGATATATTACCTGGCTGCCCAGAGCCAACAATTTAAGGGGTGGGAGGACACAGAGACCTGGGGCTCCAGTGCACGTTTATTGTCATATTTGGGGGGAGGACTCAACCCACTAGAGGGTCTGGAAGCGCATACCTTTAAGAGATTGGCGAGTGCTAAACCAACGTTACTCCTGATACATAAAATATGGTGGCAGTGCAAACAGATCCTGGGAGTGGGAATGTGTACCAAATATACTCCCCTATGGCATAATCCGGTCTTGTGGGAATTATACCAATTAGAGGGCATGCAAAAATGGGAATCGGCAGGGGTTAGGCGATTACAACACCTGTATGATGATAACGGGCTGAGATCATTTCAGCAGTTGAAAGACCTATTTCCACTGGAGCACAATATGTTTTACCAATATTTGCAGATCCATCATGCCCTACAGGCGCAGGCGCATGTGGTGGACCTGACGGTCTGTGCTCTTGGGGTCCTAGAGTATGTGGGACGGGCTGACACGACCAAAGGCCTGATCTCAATGGTGTACAGGAGCTTACTGTCCAAACACTTGGGAAACCCAATGGTGCTGGTAAAAGCGAAATGGGAACAGGATGTCGGTCCATTGACCGAGGAGGAGTGGGAGATATTAGCGTCCACATGTCACTTATCGCTCAGTCTGGCGCAAAGGAGATCACAACTCTTCCTGATACACAGAGTGTACCGCACCCCGTGGGTATTAAAACAGATGGGTATTAGAGCGGATGCTAAATGTCGTAGGTGCACGGAGGAGAAGGCGGACATATTGCATATGTTTTGGTCATGTGAGGCCCTGAGGACCCTATGGGGGGAAATATTGGACCTGATAAAGCAGGTGTATGGTTGGGAATTGGCGGCAGACCCTAAAGTTATGTTGTTGGGAGCGGTGGGAGAATTGGAGAGTGACAGAATGGCAAGCCTGGCAATTGCCAAGATATTATATCAAACGAGGAAATGCATTGCTAAACACTGGCTGGACGCGGAGCCACCAAGGATGAGGGAAATTGTAGGAATGTTGAACTATAATATCCTGATGGAGCATAAGATATTTTCTAAAAGGGGCACGGAAAAAAAATTTGAGAAACAATGGAGCAGATGGATGGCCTGTCCTGAGGTGCTGACACCTGAACTGAGCAGACTAAGGGCGAGAGTCGTCTGAGGAACTGGAGGTGATAGAGTCTGGAGTAAAGAAGGGGTGGTGGGGAAACTTGATAAGAGACATGTGCTCTGACCAGGAATGGTACTAGAAACAAACGGCGGAGATATAGTGGGGGGCTGTGCGGGGAGGGGGGAAAGGGGGGAAGTTGGGGATTTCCTGATATGCTGTCACTATTGTATACGATGTTGGAAAATTGTAATGTGAATGTTAATGTGTTATTTCATTTCTGTGTTCGTATCAATAAAATTGGATTGTTTTAAAAAAAAAAAAAAAAAAATAGAGCAAAAACTGATCAAAAAGTCACATGCACCCCATGAAAACTACAATGAATTCCTCAAGGGGTCTAGTTTCCAAAATAGTGTCACTTTTGGGGGGTTTCCACTGTTTTGGCACCACAAGACCTCTTCAAACTGGACATGGTGCCTAATAAAAAGGAGGCCTCATAATCCTCTAGGTGGTTCTTTGCTTCGGAGGCCGGTGCTTCAGTCCATTACCACACTAGGACCACATCTGTGATATTTCTCAAAACTGGAGAATCTGGGCAATAGGTATTGAGTAATGTTTCTCGGGGTAAAACCTTCTGTTTTACAGAAAAAAAAAAGGAATAAAAACAATTTTCTTACAAAAAAACTGAAATATGTAAATTTCACCTCTACTTTGCTTTAAATTCTTGTGAAACACCTAAAAGGTTAATAAACTTTCTGAATGCTGTTTTGAATATTTTGAGGGGCCTAGTTTCTAAAATGGGGTGTTTTATAGGGGTTTCTAATATATGGGCCCCCCCAAAGCCACTTCAGAACTAAACTGGTAACTTAAAAAAAAAAAAAAAGAGGCTTTTTCTTATACCACACCCCAATATACTGTATGGCCGTGTCCAGGATGCGTTATGAGGCAATACTTCGCTTCTTACATTATACTGATAATGAGCAGCGCCCACCCCGAGATGACCCCAGTTTTGACCGTTTGTATAAACGGAGACCCCTATTAGACCATTTTAGTGCCCGGTTTTCCAAAGCATACACCCCCGAGAATTGTATTTCTATTGATGAGTCCCTGGTCCATTTTAAAGGGAGGCTTCAATTCCACCAGTACCTGCCGTGTAAGAGGGCAAGGTATGGCGTGAAGATGTATAAGTTGTGCGAGAGTGCATCAGGATATACTTACAAGGACAGCAGTATTCAGCCCTTAGAATGCCCCCCCTTACTGGGAGTTAACGCAAAAATTGGGTGGGATTTGGTGCACCCACTGCTGGACCAGGTTTACCACCTCTAACTGGATAATTTTTATACCAGCGTCCTACTCTTCAAGTGCCTCGCTTCCAGAAGTACTGTGGCATGCGGCACTGCTAGAAGAAATCGGAGAGGCCTCCTGTGAAGGATTTGCCTGACACAGCTTCTGTGTCAATGCCCGTGGTTAATAAGCCTGCATCTGTGTCTAGGTCTGCTAGAGTGACTCGATCTGCTACCACTCAGGCTGGTAGGCTGAGGAGTGGGAGAGCCTATCGCAGCCTGGCCAGACGGTTCTAGCTCCCGCCCTTGGTCTACTTATAACTTCATTTGATGCTTGTCCTTTGCCTGTGATTCTCTTGTTTCCTGGCTCTGCTGTTTCTGCTGTTACCATTGACCTCTGCTTCATATTGACCCTGGCTTGACTGACTATTCTCCTGCTCTGCATTTGTTAACACGTACACTCCTGGTTTGACTCGGCTCATCCACTACTCTGTTGCTCACGGTTTTGCCGTGGACAACTGCCCCACTTCCCTTTGCTTTTGTGTACCCTTGTCTTGTTTGTCTGTCGTGCACATATTGAGCATATGGACCGTCGCCCATTTGTACACCGTCGCCTAGGACGGGCTGTGAAAGTAGGCAGGGTCTGAGTGGCGGATAGATTAAGGCTCACCTGTCTGTCTCCCTATCCTGACATTACACCTCCCTAAGACACTGCTTGGGCAAACAAGAAGGGGTGGAAGCAGGGCACATTCTAGCAGCAACATATTGTGTGTTAAGTACAAGGACAAGAGAGATGTCGTTGTATTGACAACAATACATGGCCATACCAGTGCCCATGTACCTGTACGAGGTACCAGTACAGAGAACCCCAAACCAGACTGCATCCTGGACTACAATAGGTGCATGGGAGGGGTGGACTTGTCAGATCAAGTCCTGAAGCCCTACAGCGCCATGCGGTGTGGTATAAGAAGCTGGCCGTGCACATCATTCAGATTGCATTGTTTAATGCGTACCTACTACATCGATGTAAAGGCCAGATGGGAACTTTCCTGGAATTTCAAGAGGTGGTTATCAAGAACCTAATCTTTAGGGACCATGAAGGGGGGCACCAAGTACTTCTGGAAGCAAGGCAACACACATCGTACCAGGGCAATACTTTCCAGGAGGAGTTCCCCAAACTGGCAAGAAGGGAAAAAGTCAAAAGAAGTGCAAAGTATGCTATAAGAGGGGGATAGGGTAAGACACAATATATCAATATGACACGTGTCCCGAAAAACCAGGGCTCTGTATGAAAGTGTTTTAAAATGTATCATACATCCCTTGATTTTCAATCTACCCCAGTTTTACTTACCATGATGCACTCCGCACAGCTTATCCCCCTCATCTTTACACTTTGGGCCCTGCTGTCTGCCCAGGCAGCTGTTAACATCCACATGTAGGGTATTGCTGTACCCGTGAGAACCCACATTACTGTTTATGGGATGTATGTCTCCGGTGGCGCATGCTGGGCACAATATATCGGACACTGAAATGGCATATATGTATAGAAAATTGCAAATCTCACTCTGCACTATCTGCTGCGCATTATCTTTTAAACAATACCTGTGGGGTCAAAATGCTCACTACACCTCTAGATGAATGCCTTAAGGGGTGTAGTTTTTAAAACGGGGTCACTTCTCGGGGGTTTCAACTGTACTGGTACCTCAGGGGCTTCTGCATACATGACTTAGTACCAGAAAATCCCCAGTAGGCCAAATGGTGGTCCTTTCCTTCTTAGCCCTCCCATGGGCCCAGTTTATCACACATTTTTTTTAATTCACAGCCCATTTCAAATAAATTCTGAGAATAAACTGTGGGGTCTAAATGGTCACAACACCCATAAATGAATTCCTTGAGGGGTTTAGTTTCCAAAATGGGGTCACTTCTGGTGGGTTTCCATTGCTTTGATACCTCTGGGGCTCTGCAAATTCGACATGGCACCCGAAAACCAATCCAGCAAAATCTGGACTCCAAAGAACACATAGCGCTTCTTTCCTTCTGAGACCTCCCATGGGCCCAAACGGCAGTTTATCACCACAAATGGGATATTACCGCACTCAGGACAAATTGGGCAACAAAATGGGGCATTTTCCATGCGAAAATAAGAAATTTTGATCAAAAATGACATCTTATTGGAAAACATTTCATCTTTTTAATTTCACAGCCCAATTCAAAGACGCTCTGTGAAAAAACTGTGGGGTCAAAATGGTAACAACAACCATAAATGAATTCCTTGAGGGGTGCAGTTTCCAAAATGGGGTCACTTTTGAGGGATTCCTACTTTTTTGGCACCTAAACACCTCTTCAAACCTGGCATGCTGCCTAAAATATATTCTAATAAAAATGAGGCCCCAAAATGCACTAGGTGCTTCTTTGCTTCTGGGGCTTGTGTTTTAGTCCAAGAGCACACTAGAGCCACATGTGGGACATTTCTAAAAACGGCAGAATCTGTAAAATACATATTTAGTAGTGTTTCTCTGGTAAAACCTTCTGTGTTACAGAAAAAAATAGAATAAAATTAAATTCAGCAAGAAAAATGAAATTTGCAAATTTCACCTCCACTTTGCTTTAATTCCTGTGAAATGCCTAAAGGGTTAAAAAAAACTTTCTAAATGCTGTTTTGAATACTTTGAGGGGTCTAGTTTTTAAAACGGGAAGTTTTGTGGGTGTTTCTAATACATAGGTGCCTCAAAGCCACTTCAGAACTGAACAGGTACCTTAAAAAAAAGGCTTTTGAAATTTTCTTAAAAATATGAGAAATTGCTGTTTATGTTCAAAAAATCATGCCAATCTAAAGTAGAATTATGGGAAATGTGAACTAGTAAATATTTTGGTTGGTATAACCATCTGTTTTACAAGCAGATGCATTTTTTACTTTAGAAAAATTCTATTTTTTCTACATTTTCTCTAAATTTTGCAATTTTTCATTAATAAACACTGAACATATCAACAACATTTTACAGCTAACATAAAGCCCAATGTCTCACGAGAAAACATTCTCAGAATCGCTTGGATAGGTTTAAGCATTTCGACATTATTACCACATAAAGTTAAATATGTCAGATTTGAAAAATGGGCTCTGAGCCCTAAGTCCCGAACTAGGCTGCGTCCTTAAGTGGTTAAGCAACTATCAAATATATCAATGTTTTACATCTCCTAGCACTCTTTGTCCTAAAGTATATAATCCAGTACATATGGCGGCACGTTCCATACACTCTGTATTGTGTAAGTTGCAGCCGCGCACATAACAATTACCAGTCACACTTATGGATTGATGTTAATGATTTATTTAAGGTTTTTGTGGATCAAAATATATAATGGTAAAGATGACGGTAATACAAGATCCAGCAAAAACTACGGAATATGTCACAGTATATACTGTAGTATCAGTTAGGGGTGGAAAATCTGGATTCGACAGACACAAGAAGAGATGACATATTGTCCTGTTCTGAACCTGGTCTTCTGGGTGATATTGATGCCCTGGTGACCACATTGATGTCTCTTCTGTGACAGATGTTGTAGAAATGTTAAGTCTCGCCATTGGAATTCTTGTAAGATGGCGGATTCTGCCCTTGGTTGTTATTGGTGTTGATGTTCTGTTGATATCTGCTGACTTGTTCTGGGGGGAGAAACACACAACCCTATTAAATATTGATCATTCAGGCTGCTTGATAAATATAGAGAGGGGACACATCCAGAGGAACTTACCTTTCTATCAGCATTGATGGTGGCTCCTCCGGTGACAGGGAGCGCTATTCTCGCCAGATGTACTGCGGAATTGATGTTTATGCTGCAAGACAAATATTTGCTATTAATGTTCTATAATGTGTGTTTCTTAGCAGACACAAAATCTAGAAGACTTTTTAAGGTGATTTGAGGTAAATAAATTTCTTAATTGATCCTTGGCGTCACACTACAAACCTTGAAGATGGTTGATGCAAGCAGTGGGTCTGACCTAGAGCTGTGCTCGGTATTGGTTCAGAGTGCACAAGACCTATAGGAGGTGCACAAATAGGGTCCCAACCCAATCGTATGTAGAGAAGTATTCGGCACACAGACAAATATGATTCAAAACTTCTTTTGTTTTATTTGTATTGTATTCAAATGCCATGGGCGGAGTGCAACGTTTCGGTCCTAGAAGACCTTCGTCAGGCACTGGAACCCTGTTGGCGTGGATGTATCCTGCTGATGAGCACTGCTGTTCATATCGCGGCTTACCGCGCCAAAAACGAGCGGTAAGCCGCGATATGAACAGCAGTGCTCATCAGCAGGATACATCCACGCCAACAGGGTTCCAGTGCCTGACGAAGGTCTTCTAGGACCGAAACGTTGCACTCCGCCCATGGCATTTGAATACAATACAAATAAAACAAAAGAAGTTTTGAATCATATTTGTCTGTGTGCCGAATACTAGAGCTGTGCTCTTCAGCATGTTACCGGAACTTTCTAATATTCCGATGTTTTATGCCCCGGAGATTGTAACTGTTCCTTAGGAGTCCTGCAAGATGCCAAGTAATGTCTTCCATCAATAGCAATGTTCCTTGTATCCATCATCTTTGCTTAGAAGCTAATGCATCATAAAATCCAGTTGTTCCATCCATTCAGATGACCGGTTCCTTTAGGAAACTCATTGTACTATACTACATACATGCTTACAGTTGGGGAAGTTGTTCCCCAAAGCCCACAACCTTCATTCAGAAATGAAAACGTGTCTAAATACAAGGAGTTGGAATTTTAAGATTGAAAATACTTATTTACACTTTAGTTAAATTAGTTGATAAAATAAATTACAGATACAGAGGAAAACCTAAGAGATGGAAGAACATTTTCACCGCAAACATAATAGACAACTACAAAGCTCTTACCTGTAAGGACATGAACAGATGCAGCTACTTTTTTTGTCCTTTCCTCCTAATGCCCGTTACATAGATTTTACGATCAAAGCGTCCACCAGCCAAGGGGATGCTGGAATGAGAAATATATTTATGTAAGACATATGATAATGTTAGCAGGTAACCACACTTTGCTTAGTTTCACATCCTATAATCCTCCAGTACTGTCACCAAGGTGTACAGCCACCTGCCCAAAGTGTGAGCTCTGGCTATAAGGACCATGTAGTAATGACGGCTACTGAAAGTATCATACCAACAACATGGAGGAAAACATGACTTACTCATCTGAACCGGGCCTGATCTTTACTTCAAAGATGCCAAAAACAGGTCGGTGGTCTGAGGTCTTCAAAACAGGGCAAGAGTCGTATCTCAGGACTCGCACATCTCCCTCACATTGGCTTTTAAACAACACCCTGTCCTGTAGAGGTCATGAAAATAACAAATATCATTAGTGAAATCATATTATAATAGATTATTAAACTGCAAAACAACACAGACCTAAATGTTGGGCCTACTTTATTTATATTGCAGAATATTGAGACTTTATTGCATTTTAGGTTTGACTTGGTCACACAGATTTCATTAAATAAGTATCCTTGACCCATACTGGGCAACGACATATTACACTGGGAAACTGTGATGACAAACTCACTACATAAAAGTAAAATTAACTGAAAGCTTTGTTCATAAGAAATTACTCTTCCAGCTATAAAAATAACAATTCATTACATTGGGGGAGGGGATTCATTATATAATGGGTGCTCTGGCCCATGGATTCTATTGTCTCTCAAGCTCTGTAGACCTGGAAATAAGATATCTTACCGTATATGATGGAATTCTCTGCTTTGCTGATGTATCATAGGTGTCTGTGCCAATGTCAAACTTATATGTAGGAAGGAAATCAATGGTGTGCTCCTTGAACCCTAGAAATATGGACCCTTAAGTTGAAAGAAAAAAAAGTAGTCAGTATTAAAAAAAAAAAGGAGCAATTGATAATTTTAGCACTATATAAGAATTTGGGGAACATATCAACCATCATGTCAGTGATTTGTATTAATCTGTGGAAGTGGTTGTGGTATTAAAGGGGTTTTCCAACTTCTAACAACTAATGACATACTCACCAGATAGGTCATCAGTACATGATCTGTGGTGGTCCGACACCCGGACCCTGCACTAATCAGCTGGTCCGGTGCCTTTGAGCACCGGACGTACATGCCGGATGCAGTTGGCGCCGGCCACGGAATTGCAGCCGAGCTGCAGTACTGCAACTCTGCTCCTATTCAAGTGAATAGGAGGCAGACCTGCAGTTATGCATCATGGCAGCTATGCTATGTAAGGAGCCAACTGCTACCGGCTCCGTACATAGCATTGTGTGGCATAACATCCGGTGCCCGCAGGCCACTGGAGCAGCTTAACGGTGCAGCGTCCAGGTGTCGGACCCGCACCGATGATATACTGATGACCTATCCGGTGGATAGGTGATCAGTTGTCAGAAGGTGGAGAACCCCTTTAATGAAGGTTGAGGAGTGATAGAGATCTGTCTACTAGTAAATATACCATTGTTCTTGGCTTCATTCAGATGGTCGTGTTTGAGGAGACTGGACATATCTTTTCCTTCGATCTTCTGCAGAAGAGATTCCACATTTTTTCTGTCCTCTTTAAGTTGAAAATTGAGGTCTCCAAACCAAAACACCCGATCAAAGCGGCTGGTGACGTCCACTGTAGAATAAAAATAAATAAAAAAATTATAGCACATGACTGCATTAGACTCAACGGAGACAAATAGAGAGATAAAAGGATCCATAGGTTCAACCACATAAGTAATACTCACAGGCATTGGAGTTGATTCTTTCCGGAATAATTTGAGGCAGACGGAGACCCTCAGTAATGGTTTTATAGTCCTGGATCCTCTTGTTGACTGCCCCAACTGCCAACAAAAAAATACATATTAGCAGTGGCGGATGATCATATGGGCGGCCCCAATCGCATATTATTTTCAAAAAAACACATTGCAGCGCGCCACCGCCGCTAATGGAGAGGAGGGGTGGGTGTGAGGGATTATACGGCCGCACCGTCCGCCCTGCTGCCTCTCAGAGGGGGAGGCGGCGCAACTGAAACCAGCCGCCGCCACCCCCTCCTGCACTAATTGTACCTGCGTGTATCTGTATTACTGGCCACTCACAACATAGAATGAGATTGATAGATTAGAAAAAGTTTGATCAAACTGGAACAAACCTTTTATTTTTACCAAAACATAAGTACAGATCTCTTGATATCATCCCATATATTTCAGTTAATTATCAAATAGCAGCAATTTTATACAAAGTAAAACTGTACATGGTCATATATTAATATTGTAAATACTTACATCTCAGATGTGAATTAATAAAAAGGAAAGATGTTCCAAAGACGGTGAAGGCAACACCCAAGGCTCCTTTAGTTTTCACATGGTGGAATAGCCTGGTTGTTACATGGGTGTGCTCTACCTCTGTATAAGAAATTAAACACAAAAAGACGGGTCAGTGGTTAAGAGTACTACATGCAACAATGGAATAGCAATTATTTCCAATTAAACTATGGAAATATTACTAGAACATAATTTCATACTTTGTAACTGTGGTGTGAACTTTTAGATCTCCAATACTCAGAAGTCAAGAATCTGAGAGCCAAGCTCTTAGGCATCTAAGTCTAATAACTAAATAAGATGTTCCAGCTAATGACTACATTCAAGACTTCTTATGTAGACGTAGGAATGTGAATCTTACCTGAGCAGAACCAGATTAGTTCCCGTCGAACAAAGATGGTGAGATACAGGACTCCGAGCCCGGAGGAGTGGTATAATACATAGTGTGGTCCAAGGGTCTCCTGTAATTTTATCTCCCATTCCCGTCTACAAGAAGACACAATTTCAGATTTACATATTAATAAATGACACAAGATTAAGATACTCAACTCATCTGTATCAACACTCCATATAATAATAACCTCTGGGGATACATTTTGAAAATTAAGGAGTGATAATACAATAAGTAGAGCATTGAGAGAGAATTTGTATCAGCCGCCCTGCTGTCCATCTGCAGTCATAGGCTGGTGTAAGACAACCTGAGAAGACTTACCTGTTTGGACATCCTTCCTGAACGCCAATAACATAAATGTCTTTCGTATCATCTGATGGTAACAGCAGATCCTCCACATTTTGCGGGTAATCCTGTTCAAAATATACAAACATTAATATTGTATACAAAGAGCGCCAACTCAACTGACATAGGGTAGAATATAACCTGTCTATGTGATATTCAACTACAAACTAAAGAGACATGGTTACTGGCCCATTTCATCCAACTTGAGCTCGGGCACACTGATGGGTCACAATAAATATTGTACATTACTTCTCACCTTTCCCTCCATATTCCAGGTGGCAACATATAGTCTCAACCGTCTATCTGGGAAATAGCGATCCAGTTCTCTAGCGCCGATCACAGCGCTGCTGCCAAAGTTTCTGTGAAGATATGGGGAGAATTAAAGATCTAGTGACTGTTATACCACAGCTCTGGATATCTGAGCAATGTATGAGAATTATTAGTTACATACCTTTTACGGATATTTTTGGAGCGCAGGCGGGTCAGCAGGCTGAATGCGCTCTTCTTGGTGTTCTTTGATGTAATGTCACAATATTTGCTGTGACTAAAATCGCTGGATTTTTCATCTGCCATATCTTTGATGACAGAAAACTTCTGGAGCGAGATGTTAGGCTCCTCCATAGTTGGTATGTCTCCCATCAGATTTCCTTCATCAGGAATTTGGGAGACGTGATATTTCTTAGATTTTTTCCAAAAGGGCATGGTTGTTTAATGCCCGGGTGCAAAACTGCACCAATGTCCTTGGTAGAAAACCAGGAGACAGTCAAGATAGAATTTGACTAATCGCCTCTAGTTCTCCGAAAATAGGACAAATCGCTAACCGTATAAGCAACACAGTAAGTAACACAGTGTCAATCCAACAGCAAGACCTAGAAAGACCAGAAAACTATAAGGGAGTCGTTACTTGTGATGAAACTAGCTGGAAAAATTAGTTATTAAATAGGGTATTCCTATAACAGAATATTGTCAATCATAAGTGTCAGAGGATCACATGACCTGGGAGCCCCTGTTGATAACATTGCATTAGGTTTGGAAGCTGAAACAATGTATTGGTTGTTAAATTGACCATATGGCATTTTAAAGGGTTGAATTTTTTTTAATATTAATTGATAACCAGAATTTAGAACCTAAGTAATTGGAGTTAGTAATAAATACTTTTTATTGTTATCTTTTTTATTGTTATTATTATTATTATTATGATTATATACATAATTATTAATTTCAATTGTTAATAAGGACACGTTTCCAGGGGATTAGCACTATCCTTCTACAATTTAGTCTGACGAATGCTATTA
Organism: Rhinoderma darwinii; assembly: GCF_050947455.1. Taxonomy (NCBI): domain Eukaryota; kingdom Metazoa; phylum Chordata; class Amphibia; order Anura; family Rhinodermatidae; genus Rhinoderma; species Rhinoderma darwinii. The sequence continues at coordinate 64,020 of NW_027463407.1, read as the reverse complement.
GGCTGTTTATTCCTGGACTTACTAATATTTTATTACTAAAAAAAATAAAAAATAAAAAAAAAGCAATACTCCTTATAATCATTTATTTATGTACATGATTCAAACATCAAATAGTTTAAATCTTGTAATAAAACCAATACTACCATAGACGCAGTAAGAAACACGGCTATCTAGACTCATCTCAAGACATCACAATAGCAGCACATGATGTAGGTTGGTTGCATAGCCATACCAGCTAATATTCAGGATTGACCTGATATATAAATAGTATAGTCTACAGACAGAAAACCTAAAATTCATAAATATGAATTCCCTTATAAACATTTATTATGAGAATTACTGGTGTTATAAACTGGAGGGTGTGATAATAAGTTCCCAGAGATTCACATTCTTTGCTTTGTGGTTGCTTTATGAATCTACCAGCAGAATACAGACACCAATTTCTGTCTGCAATCTGCATTCTGTCTATGGAGCAGATGTGACAGGCCACAATATTGCTATTTAAGCAATTTCCTAGTGTATAAGTATGCCAAATAAAAAACAAAAATAACACGACAAACACTAGAATTACATGTAAGAATCCAATATTCATAAAGAGACTGATAGATGAGACTGTTCTAGAGACGTAGCAATGATAAAGTACTTACCGTACCGGTCACATCCACCTGATAAATGACAGCCCTCTGGCCAGCACTATACTTTATACCTAAGCTCGGTGACATCACAATAGATATACACTCGGTACACTACAGTATATGGCCAAAAGTATATGGACACCAATGGTTGAGACACTGATGTTGGGCAAAAAGGTCTGGCTCGCAATTGCCTTTCCAATTCACTCCAAAGGTTTTGTTGGGATTGAGGTCCGGGTTCTGTGCAGATACGCAAGTTCCTCCACATCGAACTTGTCAAACCATGTCTTTAGGGAGCCTCTTTGTGCACAGGGGCACAGTCATACTAGGACAGGAAAGGGTCTTACCCAAACTATTACCACAAAGTTGGAATCATACAATTGTTTAAATAGTCTTATTAACCCCTACTGGAAAAATGGGGATTTAATCCAACCCCTTACAAACAATCCAGACCATTATACAAACTTCACTCCATTTTATAATAGGCACTATACAGTCCAGTAGGTAGCATTCTCCGGGCAGGCACAAAACGCAAATTCGTCCATTAGATGGCCAGATAGTGAACCGTGATTTATTACTCAACAGAACATGTTTCCCATGCTCCAAAATTCAACAGCGACGTGTTTTACACCCATCCAGCTGATTATTGGCTCAATAATTAGGAGAGGTGTCCAAATACTATTGGCCATATAGTGTAGGTGGATTACCTAACTACACTCGTTATAACTTACAGATCTTAATATGGCATTTTCAATGGCTTTTACATGTTTTTTTTATATTACTTGATCAAAATTCTGAATGTTATTACATTGTGTTAATGTGTTAATTTATGGAATTATTTTTAGGGAATTTACACTAATATAAGGACTTACTACATAACAGTCCCCTAATATGACCATACTGTAATTTCTCCTTTACAATCGAGAGACAAAATAAGTTCTCAGGGCTGCAGGGAACCAAAATGATGTGCTGTTACCCTGCAAATCTATTATCGGCTGAATGTAGGCTGCCATTTCTTACAGCCTGTGTTCTTTCTATGATATTTAAGCAATTCAATTGTATAATGAAACAAAAAAAGATATTACAACCTCTAATAAACCATATCTTGAAGGCATGGATTCAATGTTCCTAATATAATGGATCGATCAGAGTCAGGTACAGATAGAGAAATGATAGAGAACTTACCGGTCACATCCAACTGAGTGACAGCTCTGTGACCAGCATCATTGCATATACCCAAGCTCTATGACATCACAATAGATGCTTTTATGACCTCACCCATAATTTGCATATTTCAAGTATAGATTTACCATCATTAATAGTAGTGACATCACAATAGATATACCCGGCGTGAGCTGCTTTTATGACCACACACATAATTTGCATATTTCAGTATGGCTTTAACAATATTTTTAATGTTTGATTGTTATTTATATTTTGAATGTAGTTTCTATATTCATAATGTTTCCGTGGACAGACTCTTACCCAGTACTGCCAAGACAGGAGATCAGGGATAGAATTAAAACCCATAATAAATTGTAAAAGTCAGAGATATGGTTCAGTCTTGGTGCATGGAACTTGTAATGTTCATCTCTCACAGTTGGTTTAGTGTGTGTCTAGTTATTACAATCTGGACGGATCTGCAGCTGCTGAACATCTGATAGATAATAATTTCTGTCTGTGTGACATTGAGGAAACAATTAATATTATATTAAAATACATAATCTTTGTAATAAATATGACTAAAAACCTGAAGACCCTCATAAGGTGCTGGGGCTCTGCACCAGTAAGAACATCCTACATGCTGCATCTCCTGTGCTCAGCTCTCGAGGGAATAAAGAGGTGGTAAGAATCGATCTATTCATCCTGAGAGGAGACGGTCAGACCTGATGTGAACGTATTCAGCATAAATAGCTCAGAGATAACTGCACATAATCTCTGCCAGTTGCTCTCCTGTTCTAAAAAGTAGATCTGTGGCACCAGAAGGCGAATAACTTCAGGAACCAACTAAGTTGGAATAGTATATAGATCATAGGCCTCCCAAGAGGGGGTAGAAGACCAACACCCAGATGTATTCATGAAAAATGGCTGCATGATATTTTTATGGATACCACATTCTCTGTAGCATTTGAAGTCAAGAGGACCAAAGAATTCCTGCCTGGTCCCTTAATCCGGGTCACTCCTAAAACCATTGCTGGCCCATTAGGTAAACTGTAAAGACAGGGAGCGACATCAAGAAATGCTTAAGTGATTTACAAATGTCTCATGTCCTCATCATCCAATGGTTGCCAGTGAACCTCATATAACTACAGTATGTATGAAACCCATTAATACCTGAGAAATCCACAGCATGTAGAAGGTTCAATGTGTTTCTTTTATTAGTCATTAATTAAGTGAATAATTTGTCATAATAATGTTTATCGGGCATAAATGTTTCTATATTTCTCAAGTTAGCGGAGTTATATGTGATCCCAGAAATGCACCAATTATCTTTCTAAGCCAAGCTCCGTTTTTCTGATAGAGAGTTCATTCCCTGCTTCCCTTTACACAGCTTTATTGAAATAATAAAATTCTGGGTGCCTGCAGGTACAACTAGGGCAGCTTTCTGTATATGGATTTACTGCATGTTGCATTGCACTAAGTGGAAGTTATATAAATTTATATACAGCAAACAGTACACAGTGACAGCTGCAGAAAGCAGGAATTGTATTATTCAAAGGGGTTATCTGGGTTTTTAAAACTGATGGCCTGTACTTAGGCTGTCAATATTAGAGCGGGGTGGGTTCGACTCTTGTCACCCTCGCCGATCAGCTATTTGAAGGGTCTGCAACCCTTGTATGAGAGCTGCAGCCTCTTCATTGTTTTCATGGTTTACCTTCTCATTCGTATTAGCACGTGCTGTTACATTTTTAGTGGCTGTGCACGGTATTGCACCCCTGTCCCATTAAAATTAAGGGGTCTTGTTAGTAATTGAATTATAAAAGCTGTAAGGTTTGGAATCTTAATTTATATAGGAGTCCTGTTTAAATTCTGAATTTATATAGGGGTCTGGTCTGGGGTATGAATTAATTCTTGTTACTTAAAATGCTGGGAATTGCTGCAGAAGCAATCGGCCAAAATAGTCTGGGCAGCAGACTCTGCATTTATTATGGCAAGTCGTCATAACAATCTTGGCTGGAAAGGGAAGAAAAGGAAAGAGAACGTCTACAATCAGCGAAGACGTCACCTGTGAGTCACTGGATTTAATGAGGACATGTCAATCCTCCAAACATGTCTATTTTAGCAAATGTTTGTATGCTTTTACCTATCCAAGCGATTGTAAGATTCTTCTCTCGTGACACATTGGACTTTGTTACTGGTAAAACTTGGTAGATACATTCAGTATTTATTTGTGAAAAACACTAAAATTTTGCGAAAATTGCGAATTTTTACAAATTTCTATGTATCTGTTTGTAATACATATGGATATACCACACAAAATAGTTACTAATTAACATTTCCCATATCTCTATTTTAGATTGGCATAGTTTTTTGAACATCCTTTTATTTTTCTAGGACGTTACAAGGCTTAGAACTTTAGCAGACATTCTCACACAAATTTCAAAAGGCTGTTTTTACAGGGACCAGTTCAGTTCTGAAGTGGCTTTGTGGGGCCCATACAATACAACCCCCCATAAAGCACTCCATTTTAAAAACAGTACCCCTCAAAGTATTCAAAACAGCATTTAGAGATTTTCTTAACTCTACAGACCTTTCACAAGAATTAGAGCAACGTAGGGGTGAAATTTACAAATTTCAGGTTTTTTTGCAGAAATACATTTTTAATCCTTTTTTCTCTGTAACACGGAAGGTTTTACGAGATAAACACAACTTAATATTTATTGCCCAGATTCTGCAGTTTTTAGTGTGCTAATTTACTGAAGCACAGGCCTGAGAAGCAATATAGTGCCTAGAGGATCTTGGGGCCTTCTTATTATTAGATTATATTTTATGTACCATGTCAGGTTTGAAGAGGTGCGATGCCAAAACAACGGAAACACCCCAAAAAAGTCCCCATTTTGGAACCTACACCTAACAAGGAATTCATCTTGGCATATAGTGAGCATTTTGACTAGAGATGAGCGAACCGGGACAACCGAACCCGGTTTCGGTCCGAACTTCTGGAAAAGTTTGGTTCGCAGCGAATCCGAACTTCACCGGGTTCGGCCGAACCCGTTTTGACCGAACCCGGTCAAAAATATTATACAAATCGGCAGCCACTTGTCTCTATCAATCACTGATAGAGAAAAGAGGCTGCTGATTAAAAATAAAATAAAAAGCATTTCATACGTACCTGGTCGTTGTCTTGGGGACGAGTCCCTCTTCTTCCTCCAGTCCGACCTTCTTTTCTGACGCGGCATCCTGTGATTGGCTGCAGCGCTCACATGGGCTGCATCGTCATCAAGGAATGTCGTGCCGGATGTCGAGAGGGACGCGTCACCAAGGCAACGGCCAGGAGACCGGACTGGAGGAAGCAGGGAGTTCCCGGTAAGTTTGAACGTCTTTTTTTTTACAGGTTACTCTATATTGTGATCGGTAGTCACTGTCCAGGGTGCTGAAACATATACTGCCGATCAGTTAACTCTTTCAGCACCCTGGACAGTGACTATTTACTGACGTCGCCTAGCAACGCTGTCGTAATGACGGGTGCACACATGTAGCCACCCGTCATTACGGGGCCTCATGCACACGACCGTAAAAACACCTGTTATTACGGGTCGTAATTACGACCCGAAATAGCGGGCCCATAGACTTCTGTTAGCCACGGGTACCTTCCCGTTTTCTCACGGGAAGGTGCCCGTGCCGTTAAAAACATAGAACATGTTCTATTTTTTCATTTTACAGGCCGTGCTCGTAATTACGACTCGTAATTACGAGCACGGCCGGGCACGGCCGGCCACGGGCAGCCGGCCGCTTTTGCGAACCGTGCTGTCATTATAATTATAGCAGCACGGCCCGTAAAATAGAACATGTTCTATTTTTTTTAATGGAACGGGCACCTTCCCGTGAGAAAACGGGAAGGTACCCGTGGGTAACAGAAGTCTATGAGCCCGTTATTGCGGGTCGTAATTACGACCCGCAATAATGGGTGTTTTTACGGTCGTGTGCATAATGGGAGCACGGCTCGCAAAAACGAATGGCTGCCCGTGGCCGGCCGTGCTCATCTCCTGAAATACTCTGTGCTGCCTTAAACTTTGTGGACAGGTCAGGATCCTGTTTCTTTTAAATGCTGCTAGGCAACCCGCTCGATCCACTATATAAGGCTGCGCTACAGTGCAGCATTTAAAAGAAACAGGATCCTGACCTGTCCACAGAGTTTAAGGCAGCACAGAGTATTTCAGGAGATGAGCGTGCAGATTCAGTGCTGCTGTGAACTCTGCTCTTACCATTACGTAGCTCTCAGTCTGTTACCTCTCCTCCACTACTGTCCTTAATAACACCTTCATGATTGGCAAGTCACCACGTAACGGTAAGAGCAGAGTCCACAGCAGCACAGAATATTTCAGGAGATGAGCGTGCGGATCTTGTGCGGGGTGGTGACTTGCCAATCATTTAAAGGTGTTCTTGAGGACAGGAGTGGAGGAGAGGTAACAGACTGAGAGCTACGTAATGGTAAGAGCAGAGTTCACAGCAGCACAGAATATTTCAGGAGAGGAGCGTGCAGATTCTGTGCTGCTGTGAACTCTGCTCTTACCCTTACGTAGCTCAGTCTGTTACCTCTCCTCCACTCCTGTCCTCAATAACACCTTCACATGATTGGCAAGTCACCACCCCGCACAAGATCCGCATGCTCATCTCCTGAAATACTCTGTGCTGCTGTGAACTCTGGTCTTACCATTACGTGGTGACTTGCCAATCATGTGAAGGTGTTATTGAGGACAGGAGTGGAGGAGAGGTAACAGACTGAGAGCTACGTAATGGTAAGAGCAGAATTCACAGCAGCATAGAATCTGCACGCTCCTCTAATGAAATACTCTGTGCTGCTGTGAACTCTGCTCTTACCATTACGTAGCTCAGTCTGTTACCTCTCCTCCACTCCTGTCCTCAATAACACCTTCACATTATTGGCAAGTCACCACCCCGCACAAGATCCGCACGCTCATCTCCTGAAATACTATGTGCTGCTGTGAACTCTGCTCTTACCATTACGTGGTGACTTGCCAATCATGTGAAGGTGTTCTTGAGGACAGGAGTGGAGGAGAGGTAACAGACTGAGAGATACGTAATGGTAAGAGCAGAGTTCACAGCAGCACTGAATCTGCACGCTCATCACCTGAAATACTCTGTGCTGCCTTAAACTCTATGGACAGGTCAGGATCCTGTTTCTTTTAAATGCTGCACTGTAGCGCAGCCTTATATAGTGGATCGAGCGGGTTCCCCAGCAGCATTTAAAAGAAACAGTGTGTGTGTTTGTGTATGTGTGTGTTTGTGTATATATGTGTGATTGGGTATGTGTCTTTGTCTGTTTTTGTTTTTATATGTGTGTTTGTGTATATGTGTGTGTGTATTTATGTGTGTTTGTGTATATGTGTTTGTGTATATGTTTGTGTATATGTGTGTGTATTTATGGGTGTATTTGTGTATATGTTTATGTGTAGATGTTTGTGTGTGTGTGTTTTTGTATATGTGTGTGTTTGTGTATATGTGTGTATATGGGTGTGTGTTGGTATTGTTCACATTGATAACTGTTTTTTTTATGTTGTTGCAGATTTTGATGTACCGATTGGACTACATCTTCGATTCGTTGGACTACTGCGTAGATCTACGTTTTTTCAAATTTTAATAAAATGGTTAACGAGGGTTTTGTTGGGGATTTCTTATTTCAATAAAAAAGAATTGTCTTTGTGTTTTTTTTAAACTTTATTAGTGCCTAGATAATGGCAGTTGGCTGATTGACAGCGTCCATTATTAAGGCGGTACTTAGTGTTAGCCGGTGCAGAGGCTAGCACTAACCACCTATTATTACCCCGGTACCCACCACCACCAGGGGTGCCGGGAAGATCTTGGTACGATCCAGTACCCGACCATCTGTTGTGATGGTCGGGTACTGGGGCGGCCGTAGGCTGGTATTATGAGGCTGGGAAGGGCCAAAAACAGTGGTCCTTCCCACCCTTGTAATGCTAGGCTGCTGCTGTGTTGTATCGGGCTGGTTATAAAAATGGGGGGGACCCCCACGTCGTTTTTTTTTTTAATTTAACAAATTTAACAATAGACGGGTCCCCCACATTTTTAATAACCAGCCATATACAAGGCCGCAGCAGTCTAGCATTACATGGGTGGGAAGGGCCACTGGGTTTGTCCATTCCCAGGCTAATAACACTGTTGTATGTGGCTGGTTATGATAAATTGGGTGGAACCCCACGTCTTTAAAAAAAAATAAAAAATTAAAAAAAATGACGTGGGGTCCCTCCCACTTTTATAACCAGCCAGATACAACACAGAAGCAGCAGCCTAGCATTACAAGGGTGGGAAGGTCCACTGTTTTTGGCCCTTCCCAGCCTCATAATACCAGCCTGCGGCCGCCCCAGAGCCCGACCATCACAACAGATGGTCGGGTACTGGATCGTACCTGGCTCTTCCCGGCACCCCTGGTGGTGGTGGGTACCGGGGTAATAATGGTGGTTAGTGTTAGCCTCTGCACCGGCTAACACTAAGCCTCGCCTTAGTAATGGATGTTGTCACTCAGACAGCGGCCATTACTAAAGTGGTAGTAATAAAATTTGAAAAGAAAAAGACAAAGATATAGATAAAATATTTTATTGAAATAAAGCACCCCCAACACAACCCTCATTAACCATTTTATTGTAGAAAAAAAAACCGTCATCTAAGTAGTCTTTGAAAACGACGTAGTCCAAACACCAAACCTGTCAGGCTTAGATTCAGTTTAATGTGTGATACTGACGGTTATACCATGTATAGAAGCCTGCCGCGAAGTTGACTTAGATACAGGGCGCCAGCAGACAGTATCATACATGGCCATACAGACATATATACAAACAAACATACATGCAAACATACATACATACATGCATATATACAAACATACATACAAGCATGCACATATATACATGCAAATATACATACATGCAAACATACACACATATATACATACATACATGCAAACTATCATACATACATACATGCATACACACACACACATGAAAACATACATACATACAAACAAACATACATACATGCATATATACAAGCATGCACAAATATACATGCAAACATAAATACATGCAAACATAATTACATACATGCACATATATATATATAAACATACATGCAAACATACATGCAAAAAAAAAATGCAAACATACATACATTCACATATATACATACATACATGACAACATACATACATACATGCAAACATACATACATGCAAACATACATACATGCAAACATACATACATGCATACATACATGCAAACATACATACAAACATGCAAACATACATACATGCAAACATACACACATGCAAACATACATACTTACATGCAAATATATACATGCAAATATACATACACACATGCACATATATACATACATGCCAACATACATGCGCATATATACATACATACATAAATACATACATAACAACATACATACATACATACATACATACATGACAACATACATACATACATACATACATGCAAACATACATACATGCAAACATACATACAAACATACATTCATGCAAACATACATACATGCAAACATACATGCATGCAAATATATACATGCAAATATACATACACACATGCACATATATACATACATGCCAACATACATGCAAACATACATGCACATATATACATACATGCATACATGACAACATACATCCATACATACATACATACATACATCTATGACAACATACATACAAACATACATAAATGCAAACATACATACATACATACATGCAAACCTACATACATGCAAACATACACACATGCAAACATACATACATATATATTCATGCAAATATACATACAAACATGCACATATATACATACATGCAAACATGCATGCACATATATACATACATACATACATGACAACATACATACATACATACATACATACATACATGCAACCATACATGCAAACATACATTCATGCATCATTGGGGTACAAACTGTATTCTGCAGATGATTTGCACCTAAATGGAAGGGGGTCCGCTGTGCTGGGGGAGAGAATTCTAGCTGGGGTGGCGGAGTATTTAAACTAGGGCTGAGGAGGGAGGCCAATGTAGGAAATAAAGGGGTAGTTAGGTTAGAGAGGGGTCAGACTATATTGGTGGGGGGAGAAACAGACGGTGGGGAGAGGACTAGGCAACAAGATAAGGAGATCCTTTCGTTACAAAACAGCAGTGAAAATAAAAAGGCCCAAATGTCAAATAATCACATTTCTGATACTGAAAGTGAAACATTTAAAGGCAAGTTAAAGAGGCTCTGTCACCAGATTTTGCAACCCCTATCTGCTATTGCAGCAGATAGGCGCTGCAATGTAGATTACAGTAACGTTTTTATTTTTAAAAAACGAGCATTTTTGGCCAAGTTATGACCATTTTTGTAGTTATGCAAATGAGGCTTGCAAAAGTCCAAGTGGGTGTGTTTAAAAGTAAAAGTCCAAGTGGGCGTGTATTATGTGCGTACATCGGGGCGTTTTTAATACTTTTACTAGCTGGGCGCTCTGATGAGAAGTATCATCCACTTCTCTTCAGAACGCCCAGCTTCTGGCAGTGCAGATCTGTGACGTCACTCACAGGTCCTGCATCGTGTCAGACGAGCGAGGACACATCGGCACCAGAGGCTTCAGTTGATTCTGCAGCAGCATCAGCGTTAGCAGGTAAGTCGATGTAGCTACTTACCTGCTGATGCTGCTGCAGAATCATCTGTAGCCTCTGGTGCCGATGTGTCCTCGCTCGTCTGACACGATGCAGGACCTGGGGAAGTGACGTCACAGCGTGATCTCTCGAGAACACGCTGTGTCTGCACTGCCAGAAGCTGGGCGTTCTGAAGAGAAGTGGATGACACTTCTCATCAGAACGCCCAGCTAGCAAAAGTATTAAAAACGCCCCGATGTACGCCCATAATACACGCCCACTTGGACTTTTACTTTTAGGGTATGTTCACATGAGGGCATCCGTTACGGCTGAAATTACGGGGATGTTTCAGCCTGAAAACATCCCCGTAATTTCAGCCGTACCGGCATGTGCAGGCGCTTGAATGCCGTGTCCATTACGGCCGTAATTAGCGCTGCTATTCATTGGAGTCAATGAATAACGGCTCCAATTACGGCCAAAGAAGTGACAGATCACTTCTTTGACGCGGGCGTCTATTTACGCGCCGTCATTTGACAGCGGCGCGTAAATATACGCCTCGTGTGAACAGACAAACGTCTGCCCATTGCTTTCAATGGGCAGATGTTTGTCAGCGCTATTGAGGCGCTATTTTCAGACGTAATTCGGGGCAAAAACGCCCGATTTACGTCCGTAAATAGGCCGTGTGAACATACCCTTAAACACACCCACTTGGACTTTTGCAAGCCTCATTTGCATAACTACAAAAATGGTCATAACTTGGCCAAAAATGCTCGTTTTTAAAAAATAAAAACGTTACTGTAATCTACATTGCAGCGCCTATCTGCTGCAATAGCAGATAGGGGTTGCAAAATCTGGTGACAGAGCCTCTTTAAAGTGTATGTTCACAAATGCCAGAAGTCTAGCAAGCAAAATGGGGGAGCTGGAGGCCTTAATACTGGAAGAAGATATAGATATAGTTGGTGTTGCTGAAACATGGCTGGACTCTTCACATGACTGGGCTGTAAATCTACAGGGTTTTACACTGTTTCGGAAAGACAGGGCAAATAGGAAAGGCGGTGGTGTATGTCTGTATGTGAGAAGCGATATGAAGGTGAGTGTAAATGAGACATTAGAGGGTGAAGACTGTGAGGAGGTTGAAACCTTGTGGGTGGAATTACAAAGGGAAGTAAACACTGAAAAAATTACTTTGGTGTAATCTATAGACCCCCCAATATAACTGAAGAGATAGAAGGTCAAATATATAAACAAATGGAGCGGGCTGCACAGGCGGGTACTGTTGTGATAATGGGAGATTTTAATTATCGGGATATTAATTGGTGTCATGGTTCGGCTTCAACTGCAAAGGGGAGACATTTCCTCAACCTGTTGCAGGAAAATTTTATGTGCCAGTTTGTGGAAGACCCGACTAGAGGTGAAGCTCTGTTGGATCTGGTCATTTCTAATAATGCAGAGCTTGTTGGGAATGTCAATGGTTGTGAAAACCTTGGTAACAGTGATCATAATATAGTTATATTTTACCTATACTGTAAAAAACAAACGCAGGCTGGGAGGGCAAAAACATTTAATTTTAAGAAAGCCAATTTCCCCAGGATGAGGGCTGCAATTCAGGATATAGACTGGGAAGAACTAATGTCAAATAATGGGACAAATGATAAATGGGAGATTTTCAAATCTACTTTGAGTTATTATAGTGCAAAATGTATTCCTACAGGTAACAAGTATAAACGACTAAAATTAAACCCCACATGGCTTACACCTTCTGTAAAAAGGGCAATACATGACAAAAAAAGGGCATTTAAAAAATACAAATCTGAGGGTACATCTGCAGCCTTTGTAAAATATAAAGAGCTTAATAAAATCTGTAAAAAGATAATAAAATCAGCAAAAATACAAAATGAAAGGCAGGTGGCCAAGGACAGTAAAACAAATCCTAAAAAATTCTTCAAGCATATAAATGCAAAAAAGCCCAGGTCTGAACATGTAGGACCCTTAGATAGTGGTAATGGGGAGTTGGTCACAGGGGATCAAGAGAAGGCAGAGTTACTAAATGGGTTCTTCCGCTCTGTATATACAACAGAAGAAGGAGCAGCTGATGTAGCCGCTGCCGGTGCTGTTAATATATCAGTTGATATACTGAATTGGATGAATGTAGATATGGTCCAAGCTAAATGAAATAAAATAAATGTACACAAGGCCCCGGGACCAGATGGGTTACACCCTAGAGTTCTTAAAGAGCTTAGTTCAGTTATTTCTGTCCCCCTCTTAATAATATTTAGAGAGTCTCTCATGAGCGGTATAGTGCCAAGGGACTGGCGCAGGGCAAATGTGGTGCCTATTTTCAAAAAGGGCTCTAGGTCTTCGCCGGGTGATTATAGACCAGTAAGCTTAACATCAATTGTGGGGAAAATGTTTGAGGGGCTATTGAGGGACTATATACAGAATTATGTGACAATAAATAGTATTATAAGTGACAGCCAGCATGGTTTTACAAAGGACAGAAGCTGTCAAACCAACCTGATTTGTTTTTATGAAGAGGTAAGCAGAAGCCTAGACAGAGGGGCCGCTGTGGATATAGTGTTTTTGGACTTTGCAAAGGCATTTGACACTGTCCCTCATAGACATCTAATGGGTAAATTAAGGACTATAGGTTTAGAAAGTATAGTTTGTAATTGGATTGAGAATTGGCTCAAGGACCGTATCCAGAGAGTTGTGGTCAATGATTCCTACTCTGAAGGGTCCCCAGTTATAAGTGGTGTACCCCAGGGTTCAGTGCTGGGACCACTATTATTCAACTTATTTATTAATGATATAGAGGATGGGATTAATAGCACTATTTCTATTTTTGCAGATGACACCAAGCTATGCAATATAGTTCAGACTATGGAAGATGTTTGTGAATTGCAGGCAGATTTAAACAAACTAAGTGTTTGGGCGTCCACTTGGCAAATGAAGTTTAATGTAGATAAATGTAAAGTTATGCATCTGGGTACGAAAAACCTGCAAGCATCATATGTCCTAGGGGGAGCTACACTGGGGGAGTCAATTGTTGAGAAGGATCTGGGTGTACTTGTAAATCATAAACTAAATTTCAGCATGCAGTGTCAATCAGCTGCTTCAAAGGCCAGCAAAATATTGTCGTGTATCAAAAGAGGCATGGACTCGCGGGACAGGGATGTAATATTACCACTTTACAAAGCATTAGTGAGGCCTCATCTAGAATATGCAGTCCAGTTCTGGGCTCCAGTTCATAGAAAGGATGCCCTGGAGTTGGAAAAAATACAAAGAAGAGCAACGAAGCTAATAAGGGGCATGGAGAATCTAAGTTATGAGGAAAGATTAAAAGAACTAAACCTATTTAGCCTTGAGAAAAGACGACTAAGGGGGGACATGATTAACTTATATAAATATATGAATGGCGCATACAAAAAATATGGTGAAATCCTGTTCCATGTAAAACCCCCTCAAAAAACAAGGGGGCACTCCCTCCGTCTGGAGAAAAAAAGGTTTAACTTGCAGAGGCGACAAGCCTTCTTTACTGTGAGAACTGTGAATCTATGGAATAGTCTACCGCAGGAGCTGGTCGCAGCAGGGACAGTAGATGGCTTTAAAAAAGGCTTAGATAATTTCCTAGAACAAAAAAATATTAACTGCTATGTGTAGAAATTTTTTACTTCCCCTTTCCCATCCCACTTCCCCTTTCCCATCCCTTGGTTGAACTTGATGGACATGTGTCTTTTTTCAACCGTACAAACTATGTAACTATGTAACTATGTAACTATATGCAAACATACATACATGCAAACATACATACAAACATACATTCATGCAAACATACATACATGCAAACATATATACATACATGCAAATATATACATGCAAATATACATACACACATGCACATATATACATACATGCCAACATACATGCAAACATACATGCACATACATACATACATACATACATACATACATGACAACATACATACATGCAAACATACATGAATGCAAACATACATACATGCAAACATACATACATGCAAACATACACACATGCAAACATACATACATACATATACAGTGAAGGAAATAAGTATTTGATCCCTTGCTGATTTTGTAAGTTTGCCCACTGTCAAAGTCATGAACAGTCTAGAATTTTTAGGCTAGGTTAATTTTACCAGTGAGAGATAGATTATATAAAAAAAAATAAAAAAAATAACATAGTCAAAATTATATATATTTATTTGCATTGTGCACAGAGAAATAAGTATTTGATCTCCTACCAACCATTAAGAGTTCAGCCTCCTCCAGACCAGTTACACGCTCCAAATCAACTTGGCGCCTGCATTAAAGACAGCTGTCTTAAATGGTCACCTGTATAAAAGACTCCTGTCCACAGACTCAATTAATCAGTCTGACTCTAACATCTACAACATGGGCAAGACCAAAGAGCTTTCTAAGGATGTCAGGGACAAGATCATAGACCTGCACAAGGCTGGAATGGGCTACAAAACCATAAGTAAGACGCTGGGTGAGAAGGAGACAACTGTTGGTGCAATAGTAAGAAAATGGAAGACATACAAAATGACTGTCAATCGACATCGATCTGGGGCTCCATGCAAAATCTCACCTCGTGGGGTATCCTTGATCCTGAGGAAGGTGAGAGCTCAACCAAAAACTACACGGGGGGAACTTGTTAATGATCTCAAGGCAGCTGGGACCACAGTCACCAAGAAAACCATTGGTAACACATTACGCCGTAATGGATTAAAATCCTGCAGTGCCCACAAGGTCCCCCTGCTAAAGAAGGCACATGAACAGGCCCGTCTGAAGTTTGCAAATGAACATCTGGATGATTCTGAGAGTGATTGGGAGAAGGTGCTGTGGTCAGATGAGACTAAAATTGAGCTCTTTGGCATTAACTCAACTCGCCGTGTTTGGAGGAAGAGAAATGCTGCCTATGACCCAAAGAACACCGTCCCCACTGTCAAGCATGGAGGTGGAAACATTATGTTTTGGGGGTGTTTCTCTGCTAAGGGTACTGGACTACTTCACCGCATCAATAGGAGAATGGATGGAGCCATGTACCGTCAAATCCTGAGTGACAACCTCCTTCCCTCCACCAGGACATTAACCCCTTCCCGACATTTGACGTACATGTACGTCATGGAAAGCATTGACTTCCCGCAAAATGCCGTACATGTACGTCAAACGTTTGGCACCGGCTCAGAAGCTGAGTCGGTGCCATCATCGTCGGATCTCAGCTGTATCTTACAGCTGACATCCGACTGTAACGGCGGGGACCGAAATTAGCTTCGATCCCCGCCATTAACCCCTTAAGTGCAGCGCTCAAACGCGATCGCTGCACTTAAGGTGTTTGCAGCTCATCGGAGCCCCAGCAATGAAATTGCCGGGGTTCCGGTGGCTGCAATGGCAACCGGAGGCCTAATACTGGCCTCCCGGTCTGCCTAGCACCGAAGCCGGTCAAGATCCGCCCGGCGGCGGAGCCTGATCGGCTTCCGTAGCTGCCGGCAAGATGGCGCCGGGTCAGGAGCTGATCCGGCGTCATCAGCGGTGGAGGTCAGCTGTACTGTACAGCTGACATCCACCTGTAACGGCAGGAACCGGAGCTAGCTCCGATCCCTGCCATTAACCCCTTCGATGCAGCAATCGAAAGCGATTGCTGCATCGTAGCGGTTACAAGCAGATCGCCAGCCCTGACAGGCAATCGGGACTGGCGACTGCTGTTATGGCAACAGGAGACACAATGGTCTCCTGCTCTGCCATTACGGAAGCCGAATTAGGCCCCGCCGGGAGGCGAAGCCTAAACGGCTTGCTGTCAGTGAATGACTGACAGATCTAATACATTGCACTACATAGGTAGTGCAATGTATTAGAAAAAAAAAAATCTGACCGTTGGACCTTCAAGTCCCCTAGTGGGACTTGAGAAAAAGTGTAAAAAAAGTATAAAAAAGTGTAAAAAAAAGTGCACAAAATAAAAGTTTGAAAACAATAAAAGTTTCAAGTAATCAAATAACACACAATCCCCCTTTTACTCTTATCAAGTCCTTTATTATTGAAAAATAATAATAAACCATATGTATTTGGTATCGCCGCGACCGTAACGACCGGAGGTATCAAAATATTATATCATTTATTGCACGCGGTGAACAGCGTAAAAAAAACCCGGAAAAAACGTTACCAGAGTTTCTGTTTTTTGGTCACTTTGCCCTACAAATATTACAATAAAAAGTGATCAAAAAGTTGCACGTATCCAAAAATGGTACCTATAAAAACTATAGCTCGTCCCGCAAAAATCAAGCCCTCATACAACTCAGTCAACAAAAAAATTAAAACGTTATGGTTCTCACAACTTGGCGACAGAAAAAATACATTCTTTTTACAAAAGTAATTTTATTGTGCAAAAAGTTGTAAAACATAAAAAAGTGCTATAAAATAGGTATCGCCGGAATCGTACTGACCCGCAGAATAAAGTTAACATGTAGTTTATAATGCGTGGTGAACGCTGTATAAAAAAAAACAAAAAAAGCTGTGCCAGAATTGCGTTTTTTTGTTTACCTGGCATCCCAAAAAATAGGATAAAAGGTGATCAAAAAGTTGCATGTACCCCAAAATGGTACCAATAATAACTACAGCTCGTCCCGCAACAAACCAGCCCTCATACCGCTACGTCTATGAAAAATAAAATTAGTTATGGCTCCAATAAGTCAGGAAATAAAAAAATATGCAGTTGTGCCCGAGGGGAACATTTCTTCTGTTTGAAGAGGCGATTTATCAAGGACCTAAAATTAGGGAACCAGGAAGGGGAGGGCCCAAACATATACGCTGGAAGCGACGGTGCCCGTATTATACCAGGATAATACTTTCCCAGCAAAATTCCCCAAACTACAAAGGCGCGGAGTGTGGACCAAAAGGGGGATAAGAAATGACACCATTTATCAGTGCGACACTGGCCTGTGCGGAAAGGATTGCTTCACAGCGTAACACACATCTATGGATTATTTTTATTTTTTATACCACCTGACTATGCCCCTTATATACTCCGCCCCGCTTACATGTACCCCCACATTATAAAACACCAGCAATACTCAAACAAATATAGTACCAAGCAAAATCCGCTCTCCAAAAGCCAAATGGTGCTCCCTCGGCCCTGAACCCTACAGCGTCCCCAAACAGCAGTTTCCTTCAACATATATGGCATCGTCATACCCGGGAGAACCCTTTTAACAATTTTTGGGGTGTGTGTCTCCAGCGTCATAAGCTGGGCATGACATATTTGCCACTGAATGGCATATCTAGGGAAAAATATTAATTTTTAATTTGCACCATCCGCAGCGCATTCATTTATGGAAAAGACCTGTGGGGTGAAAATGCTCACTTCACCCCTTAATTAATGCCTTGAGGGGTGCAGTTCCATAGTGGGGGTCACTTATCAGGGGTTTCTTTTTATTATTTCACATCAGAGCCTCTGCAGTTGTGAACCAATACTTTGTAAATCGCCAAATTAGGCCTCCACTCCGCATGGTACTCTTCACTTCTGAGCCCTGTCATATGTCCAGACAAAAGATTAGGGCCACATGTAGGGTGTTTCTAAAACCGGGAAACACCGCATAATAATTAGAGAGCTGTCTTGTTATGGTGGCACAAGCCGGGCACCACATATTGTCATATCTATGGAAAAAAATCCCATTTTCACTCTGCAACATTGAGCGCACACTAATTTCTACAAAACACCTGCAGGGTTAAAATGCTTACTACACCCCTTGGTAAATGCATTGAGGGGTGTAGTTTCCAAAATGGGGTCACTTCTGGGGGGTTTCCACTGTTTTGGGCCCACAGGTGCCCAGAAACCAATCCAGCAACATCTGCACTCCAAATGGCGGTCCTTCCCATCTGAGTCCTGCGGTTTGCCCAAACAGCAATTTATGACCACATATGGGGTATTGCCGTACTCGGGAGAAATAGCTTTACAAATGTTGGGTTCTTTTTTTCCTTTATTTGTTGAGAAAATGAAAAAATTTGCGCTAAAGCTACGTCTTATTGAAGAAAAAGGACTGTTTTTATTTTCACTGCCTAATTCTAATAAATTCTATGAAACATCTGTGGGGTCAAAATGCTCACTACACCCCTAGATGAATTCCTCAAGAGGTGTAGTTTCCTAAATGGAGTCCCTTTTTGGGCGTTTTCATTGTTTTGTCCCCTCAGGGGCTTTGCAAATGTGACCTGGCCTCCGCAAATCATTCCTGCTAAATGTGATCTCAAAAAGTCAAATAGTGCTCTTTCCCTTCTAAGCCCTGCCGTGTGTCCAAACAGCCGTTTATTACCACATGTGGGGTATTGTTTTACTCGGGAGAAATTGCTTTACAAATTTTGTGGTGCTTTTTCTCCTTTAGTCCTTCTGGAAATGAGAAAAAATTAGCTAAACCTACATTTTCTTTGAAAAAATGTAGATTATTATTTTCAGGGCCTACTTCCAATAATTTCTGCAAAAAAACTGTGGTGTCAAATCGCTCACTATACCCCTAGATAATTTCCTCAATGGGTGTTGTTTCCAAAATGGGGTCACTTGTGGGGGGTTTCCACTGTTTTATCCCCTCAGGGGCTTTGTAAATGTGACATGGCCTCCGCAAACCATTCCTGCTAAATTTGAGTTCCAAAAGCCAAATGGCGCTCTTTCCCTTCTCAGCCTCGCCGTGTGTCCAAACAGCCGTTTATTACCACATGTGGGGTACTGTTTTACTCGGGAGAAATTTCTTTACAAATTTTATGGTGATTTTTCTCCTTTAGTCCTTGTGGAAATGAAAAAAAATTAGCTAAACCTACATTTTATTTGAAAAAATGTAGATTTTCATTTTCACAGCCTACTTGCAAAAATTTCTGCAAAAAACCTGTGGGGTCAAAATGCTCACTATACCCCTAGATAATTTCCTCAAGGGGTATAGTTTCCAAAATGGGGTCACTTGTGGGGGGTTTCCACTGTTTTGTCCCCTCAGGGACTTCGTAAATGTGACATGGCCTCCGCAAACCATTCCTGCTAAATGTGAACTCCAAAAGCCAAATAGTGCTCTTTCCCTTCTCAGCCACGCCGTGTCTCCAAACAACCGTTTATTACCACATGTGAGGTATTGTTTTACTCGGGAGAAATTGCTTTACAAATTTTGCGGTGCTTTTTCTCCTTTAGTCCTTGTGGAAATGAGAAAAAAAATCGCTAAACCTACATTTTCTTTGAAGAAATGTTGATTTTAATTTTCACGGCCTACTTCCAATAATTTCTGTAAATAACCTGTGCGGTCAAAATGCTCACTACACCCCTAGATAATTTCCTTGAGGTGTCTAGTTTCCCAGATGGGGTCACTTTTGGGGGATTTTGACTGTTTTGGCACCGCAAGAGCCCTTCAAACCTGACATGGTGCCTAAAATATATTCTAACAAAAATAAGGCCCCAAAATCCACTAGGTGCTCCTTTGCTTCTGAGGCCGGTGCTTAAGTCCAGTAGCACGCTACGGCCACATGTGGGATATTTCCTAAAACTGCAGAAACTGGGCAACAAATATTGAGTTGCATTTCTCTGGTAAAACCTTCTGTGTTATAAAAAAAATTGTATTAAAAATGTATTTCTGCAGAAAAATATGAAATTTGTAAATTTCACCTCTACTTTGCTTTAATTCCTGTGAAATGTTTAAAGGGTTAAGACATTTTCTAAATGCTGTTTTGAATACTTTGAGGGGTGAAGTTTTTAAAATGGGGTGACTTTTTTTGGGTTTCTAATATATAAGGCCCTCAAAACCACTTCACAACTGAACTGGCCCCTGTAAAAATAGCCTTTTGAAATTTTCTTGAAAATGTGAGAAATTGCTGCTAAAGTTCTAAGCCTTGTGAGGTCATAGAAAAATAAAAGGATGTTCAAAAAACGATGCCAATCTAAAGTAGACATATGGGTGATGTTAATTAGCAACAATTTTGTGTGATATAACTGCCTGTCTTACAAGCAGATACATTTAAATTGAGAAAAATGCTAATTTTTGCAATTTTTCGCTAATTTTTGGTGTTTTTCACAATTAAATACTGAACATATCGAGCAAATTTTGCCAGTAACATAAAGTCCAATGTGTCACGAGAAAACAATCTCAGAATCGCTTGGATAGGTGAAAGCATTCCGGAGTTATTACCACATAAAGTGACACATGTCAGATTTGAAAAATGAGGCTCTGTCAGGAAGGTCAAAAGTGGCTAAAGAGGGAAGGGGTTAAAAATGGCTCGTGGCTGGGTCTTCCAGCACGACAATGACCCGAAACATACAGCCAAGGCAACAAAGGAGTGGCTCAAAAAGAAGCAAATTAAGGTCATGGAGTGGCCTAGCCAGTCTCCAGACCTCAATCCCATCGAAAACTTATGGAGGGAGCTGAAGATCCGAGTTGCCAAGCGACAGATGATCTGCAAAGAGAAGTGGTCCAAAATTCCATCTAACTTGTGTGCAAACCTCATCATCAACTACAAAAAACGTCTGACTGTGCTTGCCAACAAGGGTTTTGCCACCAAGTATTAAGTCTTGTTTGACAAAGGGATCAAATACTTATTTCTCTGTGCACAATGAAAATAAATATATATAATTTTGACAATGTGATTTTCTTTTTTTTTTTTTTATATAATCTATCTCTCACTGGTAAAATTAACCTAGCCTAAAAATTCTAGACTATGTAGAAATATCCGGCACACAAACAAATGTGGTTCAATTTTCCGATTTTATAAAATTTGATGCCATGGGCAATGTGCGTGCAACGTTTCGGTTCAACGACCTTCGTCAGGCACTAGATCCCACTTGGCGTATGATTCTTGAGTTATATCGAGCTGCAGTCAGTATGGCGGCTTGCCGCTTTGTTTTGAGCGCCAAAACAAAGCAGCAAGCCGCCATACTGACTGCAGCGCGATATAACTCAAGAATCATACGCCAAGTGGGATCTAGTGCCTGACGAAGGTCGTTGAACCGAAACGTTGCACGCACATTGCCCATGGCATCAACTTTAATAAAATCGGAAAATTGAACCACATTTGTTTGTGTGCCGGATATTTCTACATATACAGTTGGGTTGGGACCCTATCCGTGCACCTCCTTCTATCTTGTGCGCTCTGAACCAATACAGACTAAAAATTCTAGACTGTTCATGTCTTTGACAGTGGGCAAACTTACAAAATCAGCAAGGGATCAAATACTTATTTCCTTCACTGTATATACCTGCAAATATACATACAAACATGCACATATATACATACATGCCAACATACATGCAAACATACATGCACATATATACATACATGCATACAAGCGCCTCATGACTTACACACTATCCCTCCATGTTTCACACACTTGCATCCCATTATTCATTTATTTTTTAGGCACTTTACTCATTACTGCCCCCTATATTTCACTTACATTATTACACTTGCACATACACTATTCATTTATTATTTCTTACTACACATCCCATGCACCACATACCACTCCCCTCAAGACTAGTGGGAGTGGCTATTATTATTTAAAGCACCTGCTCACTCGCCTTCATCAGCGATTCTGACCTGGCTGTGTCCATTTGTAAGTATGGCCTTTTTCTGTGTTTTTGCATAAATGTCCTTGTTTTTATCTGTTTTGTCTGTACATCAGGAGCTTTTCGCTCCAGTTAGGGACTCGCAAGTCTGGGGATCCTTGTCGTGGATTGCGAGCTTGCGTCCTTTTGGCCAAAATGATCACTAATACCCCAGGTATTTTTCATTATTACTTATATTCGCTTCTTTTGGACACAGCCAGGTCTTTGATGCTGGGAGAGCATGGTGTGTTGTTGTTTGGCCTAGCAAGCAGGGTAGCCCGCTCTATGAATTATCAAGGTGTCACAAATAGGCTTCTACCTGGCTAGACACGTTGCGCCTCATGACTTACACACTATCCCTCCATGTTTCACACACTTGCATCCCATTATTCATTTATTTTTTAGGCACTTTACTCATTACTGCCCCCTATATTTCACTTACATTATTACACTTGCACATACACTATTCATTTATTATTTCTTACTACACATCCCATGCACCACATACCACTCCCCTCAAGACTAGTGGGAGTGGCTATTATTATTTAAAGCACCTGCTCACTCGCCTTCATCAGCGTTTCTGACCTGGCTGTGTCCATTTGTAAGTATGGCCTTTTTCTGTGTTTTTGCATAAATGTCCTTGTTTTTATCTGTTTTGTCTGTACATCAGGAGCTTTTCGCTCCAGTTAGGGACTCGCAAGTCTGGGGATCCTTGTCGTGGATTGCGAGCTTGCGTCCTTTTGGCCAAAATTATCACTAATACCCCAGGTATTTTTCATTATTACTTATATTCGCTTCTTTTGGACACAGCCAGGTCTTTGATGCTGGGAGAGCATGGTGTGTTGTTGTTTGGCCTAGCAAGCAGGGTAGCCCGCTCTATGAATTATCAAGGCGTCACAAATAGGCTTCTACCTGGCTAGACACGTTGCGCCTCATGACTTACACACTATCCCTCCATGTTTCACACACTTGCATCCCATTATTCATTTATTTTTTAGGCACTTTACTCATTACTGCCCCCTATATTTCACTTACATTATTACACTTGCACATACACTATTCATTTATTATTTCTTACTACACATCCCATGCACCACATACCACTCCCCTCAAGACTAGTGGGAGTGGCTATTATTATTTAAAGCACCTGCTCACTCGCCTTCATCAGCGATTCTGACCTGGCTGTGTCCATTTGTAAGTATGGCCTTTTTCGGTGTTTTTGCATAAATGTCCTTGTTTTTATCTGTTTTGTCTGTACATCAGGAGCTTTTCGCTCCAGTTAGGGACTCGCAAGTCTGGGGATCCTTGTCGTGGATTGCGAGCTTGCGTCCTTTTGGCCAAAATGATCACTAATACCCCAGGTATTTTTCATTATTACTTATATTCGCTTCTTTTGGAAACAGCCAGGTCTTTGATGCTGGGAGAGCATGGTGTGTTGTTGTTTGGCCTAGCAAGCAGGGTAGCCCGCTCTATGAATTATCAAGGCGTCACAAATAGGCTTCTACCTGGCTAGACACGTTGCGCCTCATGACTTACACACTATCCCTCCATGTTTCACACACTTGCATCCCATTATTCATTTATTTTTTAGGCACTTTACTCATTACTGCCCCCTATATTTCACTTACATTATTACACTTGCACATACACTATTCATTTATTATTTCTTACTACACATCCCATGCACCACATACCACTCCTCTCAAGACTAGTGGGAGTGGCTATTATTATTTAAAGCACCTGCTCACTCGCCTTCATCAGTGTTTCTGACCTGGCTGTGTCCATTTGTAAGTATGGCCTTTTTCGGTGTTTATACATGCATACATGACAACATACATACATACATACTGCATACATACATACATGACAACATACATACATGCCAACATACATACATACATGCCAAAAAAAATAAAATACGTTCATACTTACTTTCCTCCTGTCCGGCCTCCAGCGATGATGTTTCATCCATGTCGCCGCTGCAGCCTGTGATTGGCTGCAGAGGCGGTCACGTGGGATGAAGCATCATCCTGACGTGCGTGACCGCCACTACAGCCTGTGCAGCGGCGAAAGGGATAAAACGTCATCGCTGGAGTCCGGACAGGAGGAAAGTAAGTACGAACGTATTATTTTTATTTTTTTATTACATTAAAATTGTATTTTCCGCGTGCCGAGCATGTACTGTCAAGGTTGCTGAAAGAGTTAGTGCAGCCCATTAACTCTATCAGCACCCTGGACAGTAGCATGCTCGGCGCACGGAAGTGACAGGTTTGGTCCGAACTAGTTCGGTCCGAATCGAACTTTTTAGTGAAATTCGGCGAACTAGCCGAACCGAACTTTTGATAAGTTCGCTCATCTCTAATTTTGACCCCACAGATTTTATTAGAATTTGTATGTCAAAATAAAAAATGCATATTATTTTCCAATAAGATGTTATTTAGCTAAAAAGAAAATCAATTTCCACAAGGAATAAAGAAGAAAAAGCCACCAACATTTGTAAAGCAACTTCTCCAGTATGGAAATACCCCATATGTCGTCATAAACTGCAGTTTGGGCACATGGCAGGGCTCAGAAGGGAAGAAGCGCCATTTGGCTTTTGGAGTGCAGATTTTGCTGGATTGGTTTCTTGGTGCCATGTCGCATTTGCAAAGCCCCTTAAGGTAACAGTACAATGGAAACTTCCCAAAAGTGACTTCATTTGGGAAACTACACGCCTTGAGAAATTCATCTAGCATTTTTACCCCAAAGGTGCTTCATAGATTTTGTTAGAATTTGGACGTGAAAATAAAAAACTAATTTTTTTCCAATAAGATGTCATTTTCGCTGAAAAAAAAACGAGGAAGGAATAAAGAAGAAAAAGCCCCCAAGATTTGTAAAACAACTTCTCCAGAGTATGGAAATACCCCATATGTGGTAATAAACTGCTTTTTGGGCAGATAATATGCATTTTTATTTTTCCAAAGCCCCTGTGGGACCAAAACTTTGGAAACTTCCCAAAAGTGACTCCATTTTGGAAGCTATACCCCTTGACGAATTTATCTAGGGGTGTAGTGAGCATTTTGACCCCAGAGGACTTTTATAGATTTTATTAGAATTGGACAGTGAAAATAAAAATTTAATTTTTTTCCAATAAGACTTAGATTTAGCGCAACATTTTTATTTTCTTAACGAAAAATGGAGAAAAAACACCTCAACATTTGTAAAGCAAGTTCTCCCGAATATGGCAATACCTAATATGTGGTAATAAACTACTGTTTGGGTACATGGTAGAGGTCAGAAGTGAAGGAGCACCATTTGGCTTTTGGAGTGCAGATTTTGCTAGATTGGTTTCGGGACGCAATGTCGCATTTGCAAAGCCTCTATGGTACCAAAACAGTGGAAACCCACCAGAAGTGACCTCATTTTGGAAATTACACCCCTCAAGTTATTCACCTAGTGATGTAGTCAGCATGTTAGCCCTGCAGGTGTTTTCCAGAAATTAGTGTACACTCAATGTTGCAGAGTGAAAATGGCAATTTTTCCATAGCTATGCCAATATGTGGTACCCAGCTTGTGCCACCATGAAAAGACAGCTCTCTAACTATTATGCTGTGATTCCCAGATTTAGAAATATCCTACATCTGGCCCTAATCTTTTGCTTGGACATTCGACAGAGCTCAGGACGGAAAATGTACAATGCAAAATTGAGGCCTAATTTGTCGACAAAGTAGTGAGCATTTTTACCCACAGGTCTTTTCTATAAATTAATGCGCTACAAATGGTGCAAAGTAAAATTGCAATTTTTCCCTAGATATGCCATTTCAGTGGCAAATATGTTGTGCCCAGCTTGTGCCACTGGAGACACACAACCCAAAAATTGTTAAAAGGGTTCTCTCGGGTATATTTGTGTAAGTAAACTGCTTTTTGGGCACACTGTAGGGCTCAGAAGGGAGGGAGCGCCCATTTGGAGTTTTCTTGGTAGTAGTTTTGTTTGGAGTATTACTCGTGTTTCAGTTTATAACGTGGGGGTACATGAAAGCTGTGCGGAGTACATCAGGGCATAATAATTGGGTAAAAAAGAAAAAAACAATAATCCATAGATGTGTGTTACGCTGTCAAGTAATCTTTTATGCACAGGCCAGTGTCGCACTGATAAATGGTGTCATTTCTTATCCCCATTTTGGTACACACTCTGCACCTCTGCAGTTTGGGGAATTTTGCTGGGAAGTGTTCTGGTATAATGCAGGTGTCCTCGCTTCCAGAAGATATGTTTGGGCCCTCCCATTCCTGGTTCCCTAATTTTATTTTACTTTTATTAGAGACGTAGTGGATGAGGGCTGTTTTGTTGCGGGACCAGCTGTCATTTTTACTGCTACCATTTTGAGGTACATGAGACTTTTTGATCACTTTTTATCCTATTTTTGGGAGGCAAGGTGACCAAAAAACAGCAATTCTGGCAGAGTTTTCTAATTTTTTTTATGCAGCGTTCGCCATGAATTATAAATTACATGTTACGTTTATTGTGCGGGTCAGTACGATTCCGGCGATACCAAATTTATAGCACTTTTTTTCTGTTTAGTAAAAATATTTTTTCTGTCACCATGTTCTGAGAGCCATAACGTTTTCATTTTTTCGTTGATGGAGCTATATGAGGGCTTGTTTTTTGCAAGCTGAGCTATAGTTTTTATAGTTTTCATATCATTTTTGCATAAATGCGGCTTTTTAAGCACTTTTTATTCCAATTTTTGGTAGGCAAAGTGACCAAAAAATAGCAATTCTGGCATTGATCTTTATGTTAATTTTTTACGGCATTCACCACATAGAATAGATAGAAACAAATCAGCAGCACAGGACAATAATTTCTCTCTTAGGTCACAGTCCAAGAGTGACCCCTCAGTCAGGATAGGAAGAAATTGAGACAGCACTCCAAAATATTCAAAAAATAAAGATCCTTTTATTCCACGTGTGTGCAACGTTTCAGCTCAGTACGAGCCTTTCTCATGCTTGAGAAAGGCTCGTACTGAGCTGAAATGTTGCACACACGTGGAATAAAAGGATCTTTATTTTTTGAATATTTTGGAGTGCTGTCTCAATTTCTTCCTATCACCACATAGAATAAATAACATAATATTTTTACAGTTCAGGCCGTTACGGACGCGGCGATACAAAATATGTATGGTTTATATATTTTTTCAATAATAAAGGACTTAATAAGGGAAAATAGGCTATTGTGTTTTATTTTATTACTTGAAACTTTTATTTTATTTTTTACAACTTTTTTTTAACTTTTTTTACATTTATTTTTAGACCCACTATGGGACTTGAAGGTCTAATTTCTGATTTATCTTCTAACACATAGCACTACCTATGTAGCGCAATGTATTAAAACAGTCAGTCGTTCATTGACAGCAAGCCGATTAGGCTAACACCCACGACTGATGACGCAGGCTCAGCTTCTGAGCCAGCTCTTTCTTCCCATCAGTACCGGAAGCCATTTAGGACCCGCCTCCAGGTGGGGCCTAGGAGTCTTCCGTACTAGGCAGATCGGGAGGCCAGTGTTAGGCCTCCGGTTGGCATTGCAGCCATCTGCCCCCTGGCAATTTCGCCACCTGGGGAGGCAATTGGCTACAAACACCTTAAATGCAGCGGTCACTTTTGACTGCTGCATTTAAGGGGTTAACGGCGGACATCAGAGCTAATTTTGGTCCCCACCATTATATCAGGGTGTCAGCTGTAACATACAGCTGACGATAGCACTGACTCAGCTTCTAAATCCGTGCCATCCATTTGTCATATGGATATGGCAATTTGCGGGAAGCACTGGCTTTCCATAACGTATCCATACGACAAATGTCGGGAAGGGGTTAAAGCTGTGATGATTTGGCAATATGGTAGGTATGTGAGAGATGTTGGTAGACTCTTGTCTTGATGTGGACACCTGAGATAATGCTGCACAGACTTTGTAAGTAGGCAGAGCTAATTCTATAAAAGGAGGTGATTTAGTGTGTGCCATGCTTCATTGTTGTTGTTGGCTGCAGAGAGCACGTCAGTGGAGAGTGATGGTCCTTGATTGAGAGAGTACAGTGGAGCATTCTGTCAACTGTGAGGACGAAATACTGCATGGGACTGGCGGCGGAACCGAAACAGCAGAAAGGATTTTGGAGAGGAGTTAGTTGTGCAAGCTTTTATTGCTGTTAAGATCCTGCTGGGCGGTATGCACCAGTAACCTTGACCAAAACCGGCTGATCCGAGTGACTTTTGATTGGGAGATCTTGTGTCTGCTGCATGTGGTTACGGACCTCCTCCTAAGGGAAAGAGCTCCTGAACTAAGGCAGGTGGAGGCTGTGGATACTTGTCGAATAGAGAGTGGCCAGAAGCTCAGTCAAGGAGAATGTCTCACGTGTCGTGAGTCTGTGTAACGAAAATGAAATGAGATGCGCCGTGCGCATTTACAGTTCAAAAACCGCCTGTACCACTTTGAAACTGTAACCGCCAAGGTCCGTTCCAGCTAAAAGACTGCAACCGATAAACCTGGTCCCATTTGTGTATTTAACTATAGTAACCCCATTTGGGAAACTACACCCACAAGAAATCTATCCAGGGATATAGTGAGCACCCCACATGTCTTTTGCAGAATTTATTGGAATTAGGTCGTGAAAATGTAACTCTACACTTTTTCCACTAAATTGTAGAATTTCTTCATTTTTACAATCCATAAAGGAGAAAAACCTCCCACACATTTGTAAATCAATCTCTCCCTAGTACGGAAATACCCCATATGTGGTTTTAAACTGCTGTTTGGACACACGGTAGGGTACAGAAGGGCAGGAGCACTATTTTTCCTGCAGATTTTGCAGGATTGTTTTTTAGGCGACATGTCATATTTGCAGAACCATTGAGGTACAAGTACAGTAGAAAACACCGAGAAGTCACTCAATTTTTGAAACTACACTCCTCAGGGCATTCATCTAGGGGTGTAGTTAGCATTTTGACCCCACAGGTGTTTCCTAGGTTGATTAGAATTAGGCAGTGAAAATTTAAATTTTTATTTTTTCCAAAAATATCTAGATTTAGCTCCTAATTTTTCCTTTTCACAAGGGGTAATAGGAGAAAAACACCCCAAGATATGTTACGCAATATCTCCCGAGTATGGCAGTAGGGCACATGGCAGGGCTCAGAAAGGAAGGAGTGCTATTTGGCATTTGGAGCTCACATTTTACTGGATAGCTTTCGAGCGCCATACAATATTTTCAAAGCCCCTGAGGTACCAGAGTACAGTGATAAAAGCCCCGAGAAGTGAGCCAATTTTGGAAACCACACCGCTGAAGGCATTTATCATTTGCCTAGAAGTATGACAGGGCTCAGAATTGAAAGAACACCATGCACATTGGAGTTCTTTATTGGTTATTTTCACAGCAATGTTCCACAATTTCAGGGATCCGAGGTCAAATAGTAAAACAAACCCCCAAGAAGTGACCCAGTTTCGGAAACTACTCCCCTCTTGGCATTTATCAAGTAGGCATTAATGCGTAGCAGATAGTGCAAAGTGAAAATGGCCACTGATTCCATTTAAGTGCACAATATGTTGTGCCCAGTTTGTGCCACTGAAGTCAAATACTTCATAAACTATTAATCGGGTTCTCCCGGGTATGGCGATTTAATATATGTGGACGTAAACTGATGTTTGGGCACACTGTAGGGTTCAGAAGGGAGGGTGCACCATTTGGCATTTGGAGTGCAGATTTTGCTTGGTAGTTGTTCTGTTTGGAGTTTTTCTTTTTTGAAAAATCTCTTTTTATTAAACAGTAAATAATACATAACAAACAGTTATTATTGTGCATGACCAGAAGCAGATAAACAAAGATTGCAAACTTTACATTGTTTAGCATGTGGGTAAAGACAAAAGAATAATAAATCACCAGTCGGTGACGCGAAGGCAATAGAATCCTGACAAACAAGACTACCCTCATGAAATTTACTAAATCTTGCACTTTACGAATATTAATAATCTAATAACTGTGAGTGACAGCACATACAATTCATTAAACAATGAATAACAAATGAATAACAATTAAATAACAATTCCAGTACTACAGCACCTTTAATCAATTCTGTATAAAGGAAAACTCACTTCATGCTTCATGCTACCCCAAGATTCAGCATATCGGCCCGGCAAATGACTTACGGAAGGGATGGACATTAGATGTAAAGAAATGTGGAGAGTTGTCTAAACATTACGTAGAACCCGTCTTGCCTATGCACTGGGACAGCCATGGGCTCCACACTTTTAGAAAACGGTCCCTGGTTTGAGTTACCCAAGCTGCCAACTCCTCCATGCGGCAAATATGTTGCATTTTATCCGACCATAGTTCTTCTGTAGGTGGGTTAGTCTGTCTCCAAAATGTGGGAATGAGCAATTTAGCTGCCGAGATCATCTGTGTCGGCAAGTTGTATATGGAGGGTGTAAAGCCAGGCTGAGGCAGCCATAAGAACACTAACTCTGCCGTTAACTTAATCTGCGTAGAGCAGATAGTGTTGATAGCACTCTCAATCCCCTTCCAGAAACTAATTATTCTAGGACAGCTCCACCATATATGTGGGTAAGAACCTGGCCCCTCATGACATCTCCAACAGGTATTGACATTCACTAGACCTATAGAGGCAAGGGATTCAGGCGTCCGATACCATCTCATGACAAGTTTGTAAGAATTCTCCTGTATACGCACACATCTGGAGAAACCGTGAGCATGTTTCAATACATATTCCAATTCAAGTTTGGAAAAGAATTTCCCCAATTCCCTCTCCCAAGCCCCCAAATAATGGGGTTTCTGTTCAGACTTACCCATTAGAAGACCTCTATATAATTTGGACAGAATCTTTGCAGGGGTAGTTGGTAATAGGATGTAATTTTCTAACCATGTCGGATCAGCCTGAGGCGTCCTGGAGACAGCCTTGAACATATCTGTTGTTGCTACATAATCCGCAACTTGTAATGCATTCGGACGCCTCAACCCCTGTTCCTCAAATAGCTGTGCAAGGCTTGGAGGACCCAATGGGTCCAAGAGAACCGATATCTTGACGTTGTTCAGCCTCCTCCAAAAGTCTGCCGTTCTATCAGACTTTCTACCCAGGAAGGACGGTAGAACACTCAGTGGCGCCAGTGGGGAGAGGAGTTTCCCCGTCATGTTCAGAGCTCCTGCAGTATGACATACACGAACCATTCCCTTAGTGATAGGACTCAAATCCCCCCTTTTAGATAACTGCGTCCATCGTGAGAGATGATTAGCATAGAAATACAGTTCCAAGTCAGGAAGCGAAATACCTCCCTGTTCTCTTTTCTGTGAGAGAAGGCTATAGGCTAGTCTGGGGCGTTTAGGATGCCATAAGAAGGATGTAAACAAGGATTTAAAGTTCCGAAAGTAGCTTCTCGGGACCCCAATGGGCAAGGAAGTCAGCAGGTACATGATCTGTGGAAGTATATACGTAGTCAATAAGTTTTTCCTACCAAACCACGAGAGGAATGGCAACTTAAGGGACCCTATTTGTGAACGAATTTTGATAAAGAGGGGTTTGTAATTAATGGAGAACAATTCCCCAAGGTCAGCTGGGATCATAATCCCCAAAAATTTTATGGCTTTGGGAGGCCACTTGAATGGAGTGCAACTTTGCAGTTGTGAGATAGTCTGCGACGAGACGTTAATGTTAAGTGCTTCTGATTTACTAAGGTTAATTTTAAAATTTGATATAAAACCAAATTTGTCAAATAGAGCAACTATATGGGGTATTGCTGATAGTGGGTTAGAAATTAACAAAAGGAGGTCATCAGCAAAAGCCACAATTTTATGTTCTACATCTCCTACTTTTAATCCTCTGACTTCATCAATTTGTCTCATAGTCAACAATAGAGGTTCCATCGTCAGTATGAAAAGAGCTGGGGAGAGCGGGCAGCCCTGACGAGTGCTGTTTTTTATAGAGAAGGGGTCAGACAACAGTCGAAATCAGTCGAAATCAGAATCTAACACTAAGTTCAGATCCCCTCAAACCACCTTCTCCAAACCTCTTAAATAAACGTAGAACCTTTAGCAGCCAGGCTATTTGTTTGTCGTTAGGAGCATACAAACTGGCAATGGTCATTTTTGTATTGCATAGGGACCCTTTCAGGAAGACATATCTGCCCTGTTGATCAATTTTCGAGGACTCTACCTGAAAAGGTAGGTCTTTTTGAATACCTATGGAGACCCCCCTCGAGGCAGATGTGTGAGTGCTGTGGAACCATTGACTGTATGTGGACCTAGGCAAAGTGGGTACAAGGTTGTGTCTAAAGTGTGTCTCCTGAAGCATTAATACCCCTGGCGTATCCTGTCTCAGCATAGAGAAGACCTGGGACCTTTTTTGGGGTGTGCTAAACCCATTTACATTAAGCGTCAAGTAAGTAAGTGGTGACATATTACCCGTCTGACCTTGTCAGCTACTGATCGTGGTGAAGAGAGTAGTACCGGACACAAATAAAACATGCAATCAACTATATACATAGAGAACTTGAGAGAAGAAAGTGAGGCTGCACCATATCCTGTGAAATGTGGTATAAATAATGCGCCTCTTATCCCATAGAGGCCGCTGTTCAAGCCATTACATGACAGCCCACGAGTGACATAGTGGGGGGGGGGGGAGTAGGTACCCAGCCTTTTGAGATAGGTATGGAGAACACTGACTTCTATGTATAAGTGAATATAGAAATTAAATGAAAACATAACAATATAGCAATATAGCGGTAAAGCAATATATGGAGGGATGAGAGCAGAGAAAAGTGACCCAGAAGGGACCCACACAATACTAAATTGCAACAGATAATGTCCCCGGTGATGAGCACATAACAACAAACCCGTCCGAGTCTTGAAGCTTCTCCCATTACCATGTGGGAGGAATCCCACCACAGGAATTTAAACTGCATTTTCAGTGCATCAATCGTACATCACCAACGCTGAAAATAATATCAATGAGGTAGTCCCATTTCAAGGAGCTCCGGGTATGCAATTCAATCCCCAGACTGAGGTACCGTTCTCTTCCTGCTGCGCGGGGCTTTGAATTTCTGGGGTTTTTGCCACCCATGTGGGTCGGGTACCTTTAGCGAGAGAGTGTCCCTTTGTATCGGCATCCAAAATGGTACAACAATTTTCTCCATGTCCAATTTGGACCAGGCCTTATCAAGATCCTCCGGAGTGCGGATAGTAATTTGCCTTCCCTCTTTTAAAATTGCCAATCCAAATGGGAACAGCCAACGAATGGGAATCTTCTGCAATCTCAGGGCTTCGGTCAGGGGTTTCAACATTCGTCGCTTGGCCAAGGTACTAGCCGCCAAATCCTGAAAGACCATGATCTTGTGGTCCGGAAATTTCAGGTCCGAAGACCCTCTCGCAGCCGTCAAAATGGCCGCCGTATCCAGAAAATTAAGCAGCCCACATATAACATCTCTAGGCGGTTCTTCCTTTGCCGGTTTAG
The DNA here is from genome assembly GCF_050947455.1 of Rhinoderma darwinii. Classification (NCBI taxonomy): domain Eukaryota; kingdom Metazoa; phylum Chordata; class Amphibia; order Anura; family Rhinodermatidae; genus Rhinoderma; species Rhinoderma darwinii. Next base: position 30,434 of record NW_027463407.1, on the reverse strand, counting down.
GTCTCAGTGCTCTGTGAGCACGCTCAATTATAACTTGCACTGCCTTGTCTTGTCCCAATAACAACGTAAATATGTTTCTCACTGTGGGTAAAATATCCTCTGCAGTGATAGACTCCGGAATGCCGCGCAGCCTGATATTCTTCCGCCTGCTGCGGTTTTCCTGATCCTCTAACTGCAAGTATGCCTGGTTCATGTGGGTGAACTGCGAGGCCACTACGGTCTGTAAGGCATCTGCCTGCTGTATAATGGCCGACTGAGTGTCCTCCAATATCGCTACCCTCTGCCCCACGTGTTGAATGTCCATCTTAATAGAGAATAATTATTTCAGGATCGGAGACATTGCACTGGCCAGGGCTTTTTTGAAAAAGGTTCTAGTGATAGGGAGAGGGTCTACCCTGCCTGCGGCATCAGATTGCGTACCTGAGCTGTCTTCATCAGAGTCCTCTCCCCTGATCTCTTCTGACGGGTTCAGCGGTGCCGGCACCATCTTGCTTTTACCCGCCGGGGAAGCATGTTTCTTTTGGAGAAATCTCTCCATCTCCGCTTGAGATTTTCCGACTTTCGGTATCCCCCGGGGTTCACACGACTTGTCTCTATTCGTACGGACCATTTTGTGCAGTTTAATCGCCCTCCAGCTGTAGAAGTCAGTGTCTCTGTGAGGAGCTCCGGGATCAAGCGACCATCACAAAGCACAGCTAGCTCCGCCCCCCTGTTTGGGGTTTTTCTGACATTTAATTTTATAATGTGGGGGCATATGTGAGCTGTGCGGAGTACATCAGTATTTAATAAGAGGGTATAATAATGCGGTAAATAAATAATTCATAGATGTTTGGCCAGTGTCGCACTGATAAATGGTGCCCGATCTTATCCGCTTTTGGAATATACTTTGCACTTTTTGTGTCTTCATATTCTGGGAGCCAGAACTTGTTTATTTTTTCTCCACCGGGCTGTGTGAGGGCTAATTTATTGTGGGTCAATTTGTGGATTTCACTTGTACCATTTTGGGGTACATGCGATTTTTTTGATCAGTTTTTATTAAATTTTTTTGCGAGCAAGGTAACCAAAAAATGGCAATTCTGGCAATGTTTTTTATTTGTTTTTATGGCGTTCACCATGAGCTATAAATGACATATTAAGTTTATTCTGCGGGTTGATAGGATTACGGCGATACCATGTATATCGGTTTTAATGTTTTACAGCGTTACCACATAAATCATATCTTTTTTAGGCTGCCATATTCTAAGAGCCATAACTTTTTTATTTTTTCATCGACAAAGCTGTGCAAGGGCTTGTTACTTGCGGGACAAGCTGTAGTTTTTATTGGGCTACATGTAACTTTTTGATCACTTTTTATAAAAAAAATTTGGTTTGCGACGTGAGGCTTTAACTGCGTTAGAGAAGAAGCAAAATATAATTTTAAAAGCATCCGATAAGGGTGGGAATATCGTGATTATGATTAGGGAGGATTACAAAAAAGATGTGTGAGGACATACTACTCAACTCAAAAAGTAATGCACTGATAAATCCCAGTGAACTTATTTCCAACTATGGCATGTTTCAATAGTCTATCAAAAATCCACAAGGGTTATCCCCCGTTACGTGGTAGGCCTATTGTGTTAGGCATTAATAATCTAACCCAGGATGTCAGCACATATATTGATGTAGTCCTGCGTCCTTTTGTTCTTAGTCTGACATCTTATGTACGTGATATGATGGACGTACTTAAACAAATTGATGGTATTACTTTGGAAAGAGGAACAATGCTGGCAAGCTTGGATGTAGAGGCATTATATTCCTCGATACCACATGGGCTGGGCTGCCAAGCAGTGGGCTATTTTCTTATGTAAAGAGGCACTCAATATGTGGCTCACAATGACTTTGTCCTTCAACTACTGCACTTGGTGTTGGAAAGGAACATGTTTGTCTTCGAAGATCGAATTTTCCATCAGCAGCGGGGTACGGCGATGGGGAGTCCAGCAGCACCTACTTATGCTAATCTGTACCTCGGCTGGTGGGAGGACACTCTGGTCATGGAACATGGTTGGACCGGAAGGTTCTGGGCACATATAGATGTGGGGGTTGCACAGCCTGTAACTTTATTCAGACTTGTAAGAAATTCCAAAGTGTCGCCACCTTAACCGGTTAAGGACTAGGCTGTTTTACAGCTAAATGACCAGAGCAAATTTCACAATTTTGCTATGCGCTTCTTTAGATGACTATAACTCTGCAGGTGAATAAAGTTCATCTTTGAATTTTACACTCTTTTTAAAGGACAGATAGGGCTTTGTTTTAGTGGCATTTGTCAGTATATATCATTTTTATTTTTTTCTCTAAAGTGGGCAAAATTGGAAAAAAATGCAAGAATTTAGCAATTGCGCCAGTTTATGCTTGCATTTTTCACACACGGTATGGACCACGGCCAAAATTCATCTCCTTTCACGTTCTTCCACTTCTCCCGTGCATGGGGATACCAAATATGTGTGCCTTATTCGCTGTGCGGGCATGTACCAGGGCTTGGCATAAAAGGAGGCTTTTTGGCCTTTTCGGTCCAGGAATTTTGCATTTGATTTTATAGCCGTATACTGTTTTCTGGGGGGCGTAATGCTGCTGAAACATTAGAAACACCCCATAAATGACTTCATACACACAAGTAGACCCCACAAGTTTTCCTTCAAGGGGTTTATCATATTTTTAGCAAGTCCAGTTTTCTTCTGAAAGTTTCTTGAATAAGATGGAACAAAATAAAATCAGGACTTTTTTAGCAAATGCGTCAGTTTAGGCTAGTATTTTTCACACACGGTATAGACCACGGCCAAAATTCATCTCCTTTCACGTTCTTCCACTTCTCCCGTGCATGGGGATACCAAATATGTGTGCCTTATTCACTGTGCGGGCATGTGCCAGGGCTTGGCATAAAAGGAGGCTTTTTGGCCTTTTCGGTCCAGGAATTTTGCATTTGATTTTATAGCCGTATACTGTTTTCTGGGGGGCGTAATGCTGCTGAAACATTAGAAACACCCCATAAATGACTTCATTCACACAAGTAGACCCCACAAGGTTTCCTTCAAGGGGTTTATCATATTTTTAGCAAGTCCAGTTTTCTTCTGAAAGTTTCTTGAATAAGATGGAACAAAATAAAATCAGCACTTTTTTAGCAAATGCGTCAGTTTAGGCTAGTATTTTTCACACACGGTATAGACCACGGCCAAAATTCATCTCCTTTCACGTTCTTCCACTTCTCCCGTGCATGGGGATACCAAATATGTGTGCCTTATTCACTGTGCGGGCATGTGCCAGGGCTTGGCATAAAAGGAGGCTTTTTGGTCCAGGAATTCTGCACTTGATTTTATAGCAGCATACTGTTTTCTGGTGGGCGTAATGCTGCTGAAAGATTAGAAACACCCCATAAATGACTTCATTCACACAAGTAGACCCCACAAGGTTTTCTTCAAGGGGTTTATCATATTTTTAGACAGTCCAGTTTTCTTCTGAAAGTTTCTTGAATAAGATGGATCAAAATAAAATTAGCTTTTTTTTTTAGCAAATGCGTCAGTTTATGCTAGCATTTTTCACACACAGCATAGACCACGGACAAAATTCATCGCATTTCACATTCTTCCTCTTCTCCCGTGCATGGGGATACCAAATATGTGGCCTTATTTATCACATAGAGATGTAGGAGGGCGGAGGATAGAAGAAGATTATTTCACATATCGCTTTTTTTCAAAGCTGGTTTTACAAAACTCAACAGAGTTGCTATAACACTTCCAAAATATCTGCTCTTGAAGCAGAAATCCCAAAATATTCATCTAGGGGTATAATGGGAATTTATTTTTTGGGGTTTTCTAAAATAAGAAATTTCAGGTTAATGCAAATGGAGCTCTCTAGCAGATGAACTTTAGAGAATATGCAAACATGACATCCACCCCCCACCCACCCATTCCCTCCCTCACCCTTGGAGTAAAATCATGGGAAAAATAAAAACGTAATGTAGGGCAAATATATTTTCAACAAATTAACTAAAATCTAATAATTCAGAACAGTGTGGTATTTTTTAAAACATGGCTCAATGCACAGGCCTGGTTGCGAGGGACATGAGGGACAGAAATATCGGGAATCTTTGCGGTGCCCGTCTTTTCTGCAGACGCGGCACTTTTTCTGGGGGTTGCTTCTGGTTGCTGTTGGGGGAATGCGACTGATGAAGTGTCTTTCAGTCAGTCGCGTGACATCCTCAGACTGGGGGCATTCTCGGGTGTCCTGAACATCAAAAATGAGGCCTTCAATAATTTTTTCCTGGAAATCCAGGTATGTGTCTCTGCCTCTGTTTTTTTTATACAGCACAAATGAATTGTGGATGGCCAACTGTAACAAATAAATGGCCACCTTTTTGTACCAGGTTTTAGTTTTGCGTTTTACTAAATAGGGCTGTAAAACCTGGTCGCTTAAATCCACCCCCCCATGTACTTGTTATATTCGGACACGCTCACTGGTTTGTGCTTGTCCGATGTTGCCCCCCTTTCCCTCACTGCCACTGTTCCTGTGGTATGAATCGTGCTTAGCACATACACATCTTTGCGATCCCTGAACTTGACCGCCAGCAATTCCTCAGATGCATAAGCACAGGAGTCCCCCTTTACCATGCGCTTCCCCACTAATTGCTGTGGAAAACCAATTCGGTTTTTGCGCATGGTACCACATGCCCCAGTCCTTGCAGCATGCAAATGCCTAAACAGGGGCACACTAGAATAAAAATTATCACAGTACAGGTGGTACCCCTTGTGAAGCAGAGGCTGCATTATCTCCCACACAATCTTACTGCTGGTGGAAAGATCAGGGGGGCATCCAGGAACATTTATTGTGCGGTCCCGCCCTTCATAAATCCTGAAGGCGGTGGTATATCCTGACCCGCTTTCACACAATTTGTAGAGCTTAACGCCATATCTTGCCCTTTTGGAAGGTAGATATTGGCGAAAGCTAAGTCTGCCATGAAAGTTGAGGAGGGATTCGTCCACACTTACATTCTGCTCAGGGGTGTAGAGTTGCAGAAATAAATTATTCAGGGAATTTATTAGCGGTCTTATTTTGAACAACCGATCCCGGTTTGCATCGGTACTTGGGGGGGCCTGTGCGTTGTCATTGAAGTGGAGGAACCTCATTATTGTCTCATAACGAGACCTGGGCATTACTGCAGAATATACTGGGGTGGCTTGGGCGGGTCTTGTTGACCAGTAAGACCTAATGGAGGGCTTTTTGACAATACCCATATTTAGGGTGAGCCCCAAAATTTTTTTTAATTCCTGCAAATTGGTGGGCGTCCAATCTCTGGCATGGGTGGATGAAGGTTTCTGCCTTATATATTGCGTGGCATATAAATTTGTTTCGTGGACAATCTGATTTAGGATGTCGTCCGTTATAAATAAATGGAAGTAATCCATTTGGACAAAATTTGTATTGTCCACGGTTATGCCAGGAGTGGCCGTAAATCCGTGGATTCTAGGCCCAAAAGATGGGGCAGGTGCCCATACAAGAGCCTGGACTGGAGGGACCAGGCTCTCCCGTGCCACAGCGCTACTTGGCCCTGCGCTTTCATGTTCTGCAGTTTCGACTGCATCAGGGACAACGTCCCCTGAAGATGAACCTGAAGTGACGCTGTCATCGTCACTACCTAAAACAGGTTCCATCTCGGACGCCATCTCTGATGCGGTCTCCGACTCAGACCACAGCATGGCGTATGCCTCCTCGGCGCTAAACAACTTCCTCGCCATAACGTAACTAACACTAACACTAACTAAACAAATTTTTTTTTTTTTTTTTTTTATAAAACACACAAACTAACTGCTATATATATCTACACTACCGCTAACAAAAAAATAAACCGCTATTGCTATATATATTATATATATGTGGATATATATATAATTATATACTCCCTACCTGCCTATTCTAATAGAATAAAAGAAAGAAAGGTAGATAGATAGATAGAAAAAAAGATAGATGGATAGATAGATTGTATAGATAGATAGAAATCTATCTATACAGAGAATGTTTTAGAGTGTAACTGTATTTTTTTGTAACTGTAACTGTATTCTTCTGGCAGCAATTCTCCCGAGTCTCTTCTTCTCCTCAAACTGAAACAATGTTTGAGGAGAAGAAAAGAGGCAGGAGATTTACTGCCAGAAAAGTCAAAATAAAACAAATGTGGTCGCTGTGATAGGTTTTCACAGCGACCACATGTTCAGGGACCATCAGATTGGTCCCTGATACTCTGCCCAGTGCCCAGAGCTGTTGGTAACAGCGAGGGCACAGGGCTGTGTGCACGCGATCGCGTGCACACTGTTTTATAAGCAGGAATGCATGTGATCGCTGTGATTGGTTGTCACAGCGACCACATGTTCAGGGACCATCAGATTGGTCCCTGATACTCTGCCCAGTGCCCAGAGCTGTTGGTAACAGCGAGGGCACAGGGCTGTGTGCACGCGATCGCGTGCACACTGTTTTCTATGCAGAAATGCATGTGATCGCTGTGATTGGTTGTCACAGCGATCACATGTTCAGGGGCCAAAAGATTGACCCCTGACATTCTGCCCAGTGCCCATGGCTGTTAGCAACAGCCAGGGCATAGAGCTGTGTGCACGCGATCGCGCGTGCACAGTCTCTGAAGTGCGGCCGTATATATACTATACGCCGGACTTTAGAGACCCTGACCGCTGGCCGTATATTTACGGCCAGCGGTCGGGAACCTGTTAATTGAATACGACATTCAGGACTTTGTTAATTTTAGAACAGCGGGGGTTGTGTATTTGATCACGTGTCCATGCCCACTGAATTATGTAGGTAAGACCATTCGGCAATTTCATTGGCGTATTAGAGAACATGTAGGGCACGTGAAAAATACAAGTGATACCCCCGTATCCAAACATGTACATGAGAAAAATCAAGGAAACGCTGAATGTCTTCATTTTCAGGCAATAGAATTGGTGTGTCCACCTAAACGAGGTGGGGATTGGGACAACTTGATCCTGCGAAAAGAAGCCCAGTGGATCTATAGGTTAGCATGTATACAACCAGATGGGCTAAACGAGCAGATAAATTATACATGCTTTATCTAAACTCATATCTATATGAGTCCAGTCATTTATATATTTGCCTATCCTTCTGTATTGGTTTTGGGGCTTTATCTATGTCTATCTTCTAGGTTCCCCAATACTAGTGGTTAATCAACTTGTGATTAATCTACTGGTGGTCAATTTAATACCTTTCTTAATTCACTTCCTATAGTGCCGGATTACTTATGCACGGATTATAGTGGTGTGCCAGGATGCTGTCTGGAGCTGGGCAGCGTCCTTTGTTCCCATAGGAATAGGTTACTCCTCCTTCTAGATAGGAAAGGCTTGAGGCTGCAGCCAGATACGCCCCGCTCCCCTACTCTGCGCATGCGTGTATGGTGGATGTGTATGGTGGGCATGTCACATGACGCGCCCGGCATTAAATATCCGCAAGTCACTGCTTGCGCATGTGACGATGATTGGTCGATATGGGGGCTTGGCCTCAGCATAGGGGGCGGAGTATAAGTTATATATACTCCGAGTCCAGAGAGAAGAGTGCCGCTAATATCAATGTGAGTACGCTTTGTGTTTGTGCATATGGAATGAAATGTTTGCACAATTTAATGTTGCTGGCTTAGTAGCTAGCTCTATAATGAATAAGACCCCTGATGAAATGTTGAGATAGAAACATGTAGGTTCAATATGAGAAGGGGAATTTAGCGTAGGTGGCAGTGTTATCGATATCTTTACCCTGACACTCTGGTTCTCAGGAATCCTTTTCCTGGTTACTCCAGTACATGTCTGGGAGTGATTCACTGTTACACCAATGTTTAAACGTTCTAACACCATATATCATACGAAAATATTCATTTTGCAGGGTTTACAATAGAATCAGTGAATAAAATATAAAATCATTTTCAAATAAATTTTTGAGCACATTGGGCTTTTGTCACGGTGGTGAATGTACCCCTGATTTTAGCGAGATATTAATAAAGTATATACATTTTACTCTTTAGTCACAATCAGTGAATTGGGTGGCGAGCTGATCTGTGATTCTGGCATTGTTTTCTATAAAAAAAACTTATGACGTTCACCATGCAGGAAAATGAATGTTAAAGTTTTATAGTTGGGGACGTTAAGGAAGCGGCGATACCAAATACGTGTACTTTTTTAATGTTTTCAATTTTTTCCTATAATAAAACTTTTATTATGGGAAAAAAGGCGTTTTTTTAGTTTATGCAACTTTAAACTATTTTTTTTCAAATATTTTTTTCTACTAGGGGACTTGAAAGCCTGAAGACCTGATCGCTATTCGAATACACTGCACTACATACATAGTGCAGTGTATTAGACCTGTCAGTCATAAACTGACAGCAAGCTTATTAGGTCCCGCATCTAAGCAGGTCCTAATAGGCTTCTGTACTTGGCAAGCAGTAGGCTATTGTTAGGCCTACAGTTGCCATAGCAAACATCGCCACCCCCGCAATTGCGTCACATGGATCCAGATAGCGTACAAACCAACCAAATGCTGCGGTTGCAATTGACCGCACCATTTAGGGAGTTAATCGGCGGAGATCAGACCTCAGTCTGGTCCCTGCCGCTACAGGAGAGTTTCAGCCCATTGGTTATGGTGCAGGCTCAGCTCCATGTGTGCTGTACGTAGAATATATGGTCCAAATCCTTCATCTGCCACGATGAGAAATGGGGCAGGAGGTCCAGTAGATCCAGGCAGTTGTCTCGGTTCTGGAACGGAGAGCTGTTTGGACTGAAGCCGTTCACCCATTCTGGAAGCCCTGAAGATGCCAGCATCTGAAGAGCTCCCATAGGCCCCTATATCTACAATTACAAACTGGTAGTTGCTGTCAGCCAAGGCGAACAGCATCACCAATAAATACTGCTTGTAATTGAAATCTAGGTACCATGAGTGAGGTGGCTTCTTCACACTAATGTGTTTACCATCCAGTGCGCCAACACAGTTGGCAAACTGTGATTGTTGGTAAAAGCCCTCGGCAATCCGAAACCAGTCTTGTGCCTTGGGCTGTGGCATCATCGTCGCTCTCAGTCGCTGCCAGATGACTTCGCAGGTCAGACAGATGATCTGTGAAATGGTGGAACACCCAAGTAGAAATTCAAAATGCAGTGATGCAAATGAGTTCCCTGTTGCCAGGAATCTGTGAAAAAAATATTTCGAATAATTAGTGCTAGCAGTACCAGGGTGACATGGTGGCAATGGGCAAAGGCTACAACCAGGGTTATATAGTACTTGTAGCAGAGTGACATGGCGGCAATGGGCACAGGGGCAACTACGGTTATATACTACTTGTAGCATTATGACATGGCGGCAATGTGCACAGGGGACAACTACAATTATATACATACTACTTGTAGCAGGGAGACATGGCGGCAATGGGCACAGGGGACAACTACGGTTATACTACCTGTAGCAAGGTGACATGGCAGCAATGGACAAAAGGGACATTTGGTGTTCTTACCTGAGAGAAACGATGAGCCGTTCCTCCGAGATGCACCGTCGGTCAAAGCTGGAAATCGACATGTAGCAGAAGTTGTGAAACTTGTCCGGGTGCTGCCGCAGGTCTGCATACAGGGTATGGAAATGCACCTTTCTGGGCTGTTGGGAGACAATGGGGTGAACCCAGTACCTCCTCCTCCTCTTCGGTTCTTCTTCCAGCATAGCTTACTGTCCGAATCGCCGAGAGACGAGCCAGTCCAGAAGAGCATGAGAGCATGAACCACACGTGGGTAGTGCATCCTTGCAACGAAAGAAATGCCAGAAACCAAAGTTATATCAGCCGAGGATTCCAACAGAGCTCTCACAAAGCACAAATGCCAGAGAAAATGGTGCCAGAGCGATCATGTGACCTTTTCAAGGGGTTGCGACATAGTGGTGACATCATTTGTAGACTCCCATTTCTTTTTTTTGCGGATCCGTAAATGCGGATGTACTAAGGATGCATGACGGTACGTATTTGCGGACAGCGTGCCTATATGCGAATGAGTCGCAGATGACTTTGGATGACTAGGGATCCGTATTTGAGTAGAATAAAAGCCATTACAGTCGTGTGCATGAGGCCTTAGAGTCCATGCTGTTTAGTTTACAGACGATTGCTTAGGCTGGATACAATTGTAGCATATTACTATCCATGAGAAGTATTTGGCTTCTTTGGGTTTTCACTCCGTGTTTTCATCCCATTACAGCAAAAGTTAAAACAGAAATTTTAGCACAAAGGATATTATAAAGTTGTATAACATTTTTTATTTTACAGTGATCAAGGTTTATTTGCAGAGAACCCCTTTAATACTTACACCCATATTGTCCAAGATTCATATCCCTACATCAAGAGAATTAGAAATTCTACAAGTTTCAGTGTACCAACTATTCCTGTCCAATAGTGGAATGAGATGAACTGGACTTTACTAAATATATCACGCCATGAATTATTACTTATGTTACCTATAACCTCATATTTAACCCCTGACTTTTACAGTTATTTTTGGTTTTTCATTTTCGCTCTTTCCTCCCCAACTTCCAGAAGCCATAAGTTTTTATTTTTTGGTCCAAAAAAAACGTATGAGGGATTGTTTTTTGAAGGACAAGTTGTACTTTTTCACGGCACCATTTATTGTACCATATTATATACTGGGAAACGTAAAGAAAATATTTGCTTAATCGTATTGTCTCCGCTTGTAAAGGGAGTCTAATATTACATTTTAGGAAACTGATGCTTAACCCCTTCGCGCTCAGCGACGTACTATTCCTTCGTGCTAAGTGCATCGTTCGCGCTCAGCGCTGGAATAGTATGTCACGGGAGGAACGGCCATTTCGGCCGTCTTCCCGACACATACAGGAGCTGTAACAGCTGCTTTCTCGTACAGCAGTCGCCGCAGCTCCTTCTGCGGAGACTGATCGCTGTGTCCCCGCTGATTAACCCCTTGAAAGCCGCTTTCAATAGCGATAGCGGCTTCTTAGGGGTTAAGCTGCTACATCGGCCCGCTACACGATAGCGGCCGGCGATGGTGGCTATAGCAACCGGACACCTAACAATGGCATCCAGCTATGCCATTTATGGAAGCCTTGCTGTCAGTGAGTAGCTAACAGCTGTAATACACTGAACTACGCATATAGTGCAGTGTATTAGAATAGGGATCAGGGCCTCCTGCCCTCAAGTACACTAGTGGGACAAAGTAATAAAGTTAAAAAAAGTTAAAAAAAGGTTTTGTAAAAATAAGAAAATAAACGTTTTAAAAGTAACAAAAGTAAAAATCCCCCTTTTTCCCTTATCAGTCTTTTATTATTAATAAAAATAAATAAATAAACAAATAAACTATACATAATTGATATCGCCGCATCCGTAACGGCCTGAACTACAAAAGTATTTAGTTATTTATCCCGCGCGGTGAACGCCGTAAAAGAAAATAATAATAAACCATACCAGAATCACAGTTTTTTGGTCACTTCACTTCTCAAAAAATGGAATAAAAAGAGATCAAAAAGTCGCATGTACCTAAAAATGGTACTGATCTAAACTACCGTTCGTTACGCAAAAACAAGTCCTCACACGGCTTTCCTGATGGAAAAAAAGACAAAAACTGTATGGCTCCTAGAATAAGGCAACACAAAAAGTAAATGATTGTTAATAAAAATTATTTTATTGTGCAAACACCATAAGGCATAAAAAAAACCTATAAACATTTGGTATCGCCGTAATCGTATCGCCATGCTGAATAAAGTGAATATGTCGTTTATAGCGCATGGTGAACGCTGTAAAAAAAATAGAATAAAAAACAATAGAAGAATTGCTGTTTTTTAGTCACCACGCCTCTTAAAAGTAGAACAAAAACTGATCAAAAAGTCACATGCACCCCATGAAAACTACAATGAATTCCTCAAGGGGTCTAGTTTCCAAAATAGTGTCACTTTTGGGGGCTTTCCACTGTTTTGGCACCACAAGACCTCTTCAAACCGGACATGGTGCCTAATAAAAAGGAGGCCTCATAATCCTCTAGGTGCTCCTTTGCTTCGGAGGCCGGTGCTTCAGTCCATTACCACACTAGGACCACATCTGTGATATTTCTCTAAACTGGAGAATCTGGGCAATAAGTATTGAGTAGTGTTTCTCGGGGTAAAACCTTCTGTTTTACAGAAAAAAAAAAGGAATAAAAACAATTTTCTTACAAAAAAACTGAAATATGTAAATTGCACCTCTACTTTGCTTTAAATTCTTGTGAAACACCTAAAAGGTTAATAAACTTTCTGAATGCTGTTTTGAATATTTTGAGGGGCCTAGTTTCTAAAATGGGGTGTTTTATAGGGGTTTCTAATATATAGGCCCCCCCAAAGCCACTTTAGAACTAAACTGGTAACTAAAAAAAAAAGAGGCTTTTTCTTATACCACACCCCGATGTACCGTATGGCCGTGTCCAGGATGCGTTATGAGGCAATACTTCGCTTCTTACATTATACTGATAATGAGCAGCGCCCACCCTGAGATGACCCCAGTTTTGACCGTTTGTATAAACGGAGACCCCTATTAGACCATTTTAGTGCCCGGTTTTCCAAAGCATACACCCCCGAGAATTGTATTTCTATTGATGAGTCCCTGGTCCATTTTAAAGGGAGGCTTCAATTCCACCAGTACCTGCCGTGTAAGAGGGCAAGGTATGGCGTGAAGATGTATAAGTTGTGCGAGAGTGCATCAGGGTATACTTACAAGGACAGCAGTATTCAGCCCTTAGAATGCCCCCCCCTTACTGGGAGTTAACGCAAAAATTGGGTGGGATTTGGTGCACCCACTGCTGGACCAGGTTTACCACCTCTAACTGGATAATTTTTATACCAGCATCCTACTCTTCAAGTGCCTCGCTTCCAGAAGTACTGTGGCATGCGGCACTGCTAGAAGAAATCGCAGAGGCCTCCTGTGAAGGATTTGCCTGACACAGCTTCTGTGTCAACGCCCGTGGTTAATAAGCCTGCATCTGTGTCTAGGTCTGCTAGAGTGACTCGATCTGCTACAACTCTGGCTGGTAGGCTGAGGAGTGGGAGAGCCTATCGCAGCCTGGCCAGACGGTTCTAGCTCCCGCCCTTGGTCTACTTATAACTTCATTTGATGCTTGTCCTTTGCCTGTGATTCTCTTGTTTCCTGGCTCTGCTGTTCCTGCTGTTACCATTGACCTCTGCTTCATATTGACCCTGGCTTGACTGACTATTCTCCTGCTCTGCAATTGTTACCACGTACCCTCCTGGTTTGACTCGGCTCATCCACTACTCTGTTGCTCACGGTTTTGCCGTGGGCAACTGCCCCACTTCCCTTTGCTTTTGTGTACCCTTGTCTTGTTTGTCTGTCGTGCATATATTGAGCGTATGGACCGTCGCCCATTTGTACGCCGTCGCCTAGGACGGGCTGTGAAAGTAGGCAGGGTCTGAGTGGCGGGTAGATTAGGGCTCACCTGTCTGTCTCCCTATCCTGACATTACAACTCCCTAAGACACTGCTTGGGCAAACAAGAAGGGGTGGAAGCAGGGCACATTCTAGCAGCAACATATTGTGTGTTAAGTACAAGGACAAGAGAGATGTCGTTGTATTGACAACAATACATGGCCACACCAGTGCCCATGTACCTGTACGAGGTACCAGTACAGAGAACCCCAAACCAGACTGCATCCTGGACTACAATAGGTACATAGGAGGGGTGGATTTGTCAGATCAAGTCCTGAAGCCCTACAGTGCCATGCGGTGTGGTATAAGAAGCTGGCCGCGCACATCATTCAGATTGCATTGTACAATGCGTACGTATTACATCGATGTAAAGGCCAGACGGGAACTTTCCTGGAATTTCAAGAGGTGGTTATCAAGAACCTAATCTTTAGGGACCATGAAGGGGGGGCACCAAGTACTTCTGGAAGCGAGCCCACACGCATCGTACCAGGGCAACACTTTCCAGGAGAAGTTCCCCAAACTGGCAAGAAGGGAAAAAGTCAAAAGAAGTGCAAAGTCTGCTATAAGAGGGGGATAAGGTAAGACACAATATATCAATATGACACGTGTCCCGAAAAACCAGGGCTCTGTATGAAAGTGTTTTAAAATTTATCATACATCCCTTGATTTTCAATCTACCCCAGTTTTACTTACCATGATGCACGCCGCACAGCTTATCCCCCTCATCTTTACACTCTGGGCCCTGCTGTGTGCCCAGGCAGCTGTTAACATCCACATGTAGGGTATTGCCGTACCCGTGAGAACCCACATTACAGTTTATGGGATGTATGTCTCCGGTGGCGCATGCTGGGCACAATATAGCGGACACTGAAATGGCATATATGTATAGAAAATTGCAAATCTCACTCTGCACTATCTGCTGCGCATTATCTTTTACACAATACCTGTGGGGTCAAAATGCTCACTACACCTCTAGATGAATGCCTTAAGGGGTGTAGTTTTTAAAACGGGGTCACTTCTCGGGGGTTTCAACTGTACTGGTACCTCAGGGGCTTCTGCATACATGACTTAGTACCAGAGAATCCCCAGTAGGCCAAATGGTAGTCCTTTCCTTCTTAGCCCTCCCATGGGCCCAGTTTATCACACATTTTTTTTAATTCACAGCCCATTTCAAATAAATTCAGAGAATAAACTGTGGGGTCTAAATGGTCACAAAACCCATAAATGAATTCCTTGAGGGGTTTAGTTTCCAAAATGGGGTCACCTCTGGTGGGTTTCCATTGCTTTGATACCTCTGGGGCCAGGGGCGTAGCTAAAGGCTCATGGGCCCGGGTGCAAGAATTCAGCTTGGGCCCCCCTACTCCTCCCCAGCACCACCATCATCATCAGACCCCTGCGCGCTCCTATGCCCAGATGCCTTGCCCAACAGCCCCCATAGTATAATGCCCCCACACAGTTAATGCTCCCATAGCTGCCCCCACACAGTATAATGCCCCATAACGTATACTGCCCCCCCATAATAGCCCCATACCGTATAATGCTCCCCATATCAGCCCCCCATACAGTATAATGCCCCCCCACAATATCAGCCCCCCCATACAGTATAATGCCCCCATATGTGCATAATTACTTACCTATCCCCATTCCCACGTTGAGTGGAGGATCCTTCGCCTCCTCCGGTGTGTACTATGAGTGACTCAGCGCAGGCAGGCGCGATGATGTCGCTACATCCCGCCTGCCTGTGTCGAGCCACTCACGGCACAGGGAATGCTGGATCAAGGAGATGTCAGCTCCTTGCTCCAGCATTGATTGGAACCGGGACCTCGGTGAGTGACTCACGAACCCCCAGGGGGACGCGACCCACAGTGTAGGGATGTCACGATACCAAAATTTGAACTTCGATACCGATATTTCGTTTACTTTGCCAACAGTAATAAAAATAAAAAAAAGTTCTTCCATTTTCTGATGTGAGGCAGGAGGTGTGATTATGAATTTTGAATGTGCCTCACATTAATAGTAATTAACCCCATTATGTTTCTCAGTCATAATGGGTTAATATGTAAGGTACATGATGGAGTTAATTACTATTAATGTGAGGCACATGGAGGTTAAATTCATCATCGCACCTTGTGCCTCATAATTAGGCCCCATGCACACGACCGTAAATAACCTCCGTTCACTTTCATTGAGCGCGGACACATTTCCGTAGCGCTACGGATGGTTGTCCGTGCCGTAGAAATGTTCCGAAAATTATGGGAGATGTCCGTCCTTTTGCATTTTGCGGGCCGTTCTCACATACTTTGTATGGGAGCACGGCCCGAAAATGCGGGTGGCAGTGGGCGGCCGGCCGTGCCCGCAATCGCGGGCCGTGATTGCGGGCACGGTCGTGTGAATGGGGCCTAAGTGATAGAAAGCAATTTTTATTTTATTTTTTTACAGAGTACACATCATAAATGATGCAAAAAAATTGTTGTGCAGGTTCTTACGGCTGCGCCAATACCGATTATGTGTATGTTTTATGTATTGAGACTTATTTTAATGTTTATTATAAAAAAGGTGTATGTGTATTTTTTTTATTTAACATTACTTTGTTTTTACTTTATTTTAAAACTTCAATGTACTGGCATATAGCTATATGCTAGTACATTAGCCTGTGTACTGATAGTACACAGGCAGTTGTTAGGACATACCTCAGTATGCCCTAACAACAGGAAATATGGTAGGACAGCCCTGGGGTCCTTCAATAGACCCTGGGCTGTCTGCCCATATATGGGATGTCCCTTAATCGCGTCACAGGAATTCCCTGTGACGCGATCCAGGGGCATCCCCCCTTCTCATTTTCCCCTGAATGCTGCTGTCAGCTTTGATCGCAGCATTCAGGAGAATAGCGGCGGAGATGAGCGGTTTCTCTGATCTCCGCCGTTATAGAGCAGGGCTGCGGCTGTGTAATACAGCCATTGCCCCTGCTCCTACTAATGAGCGGCGGTTCAGGCATTGAGGACAGAACATGGGGGTGTTTTGTAGCGCGCCCACCATGTTCTGTCTTCAGTGCCGACGCTCATTAGTGCAGCGCCGGCCGCATCACATCATCTTGACGGCGCGCAGATGTCAGGACTCAGGAGCGGGGCAGTGACTGTATTACACAGCCGCAGCCCCGCTCTCATACACTCGTACTATACTGTATTGTGTTGTATTGTGCAGTTTGCGGTGGAGGAGGGGGGGGCTGTGATTTAACGCCCCCCCCTCTCCACTGCAAACAACACAATACATTACAAGGCATCACAACACATTACATTACAATACATAACGTTACAACACAATACATTACATTACAATATACATTACATTACACTGCAGCTTACCTGGAGTCCTCCGCACCGCCTCTTCTGCTCTGTCTGGAAGCCGTGTCACGTGACAACACGGTCACATGGTACACTAAGTGTACCATGTGACCGTAACCAGGAAGTGCCGGCTTCACGGACAGAAGATTCAGTTAGAAAACATGCCGTATGGCAACGGGGGCCCGTGGGCCCCCCAGGCTTAGGGGCCCGGTCGCAATTGCGACCGCTGCAAACCCTATAGCTACGCCACTGTCTGGGGCTCTGCAAATTTGACATGGCACCCGAAAACCAATCCAGCAAAATCTGGACTCCAAAGAACACATAGCGCTTCTTTCCTTCTGAGACCTCCCATGGGCCCAAACGGCATTTTATCACCACAAATGGGATATTACCGCACTCAGGACAAATTGGGCAACAAAATGGGGCATTTTGTTCCATGCGAAAATAAGAAATTTTGATCAAAATGACATCTTATTGGAAAAAATGTCATCTTTTTAATTTCACAGCCCAATTCAAAGACGCTCTGTGAAGAAACTGTGGGGTGAAAATGGTAACAACAACCATTAGTGAATTCCTTGAGGGGTGCAGTTTCCAAAATGGGGTCACTTTTAAGGGATTCCTACTTTTTTGCCACCTCAACACCTCTTCAAACCTGGCATGCTGCCTAAAATATATTCTAATAAAAATGAGGCCCCAAAATGCACTAGGTGCTTCTTTGCTTCTGGGGCTTGAGTTTTAGTCCAAGAGCACACTAGAGCCACATGTGGGACATTTCTAAAAACGGCAGAATCTGTAAAATACATATTTAGTAGTGTTTCTCTGGTAAAACCTTCTGTGTTACAGAAAAAAATAGAATAAAGTTAAATTCAGCAAGAAAAATGAAATTTGCAAATTTCACCTCCACTTTGCTTTAATTCCTGTGAAATGCCTAAAGGGTTAAAAAAAACTTTCTAAATGCTGTTTTGAATACTTTGAGGGGTCTAGTTTTTAAAATGGGGAGTTTTGTGGGTGTTTCTAATACATAGGTGCCTCAAAGCCACTTCAGAACTGAACAGGTACCTTAAAAAAAAGGCTTTTGAAATTTTCTTAAAAATATGAGAAATTGCTGTTTATGTTCTAAGCCTTGTAACGTCCAAGAAAAATCAAAGAATGTTCAAAAAATGATGCCAATCTAAAGTAGAATTATGGGAAATGTGAACTAGTAACTATTTTGGGTGGTATAACCATCTGTTTTACAAGCAGATGCATTTTTTACTTTAGAAAAATTCTATCTTTTCTAAATTTTCTCTAAATTTTGCAATTTTTCACTAATAAACATTGAACATATCAACAAAATTCTACAGCTAATATAAAGCCCAATGTCTCACGAGAAAACAGTCTCAGAATCGCTTGGATAGGTTTAAGCATTCCGACGTTGAAAAATGTCAAAAGAAATAGCGCAGACCCTAGTAGCTGGCAGGAATGGATTATATACAAAAGCAAATTGGTGTGCAAGAGCAGTAATGATCCCAATTTCCCAGCTGCTATTAAGTTGTTGAACTTATTAAAATGTAACTTTTAGGGTATGTGCACACACACTAATTACGTCCGTAATTGACGGACGTATTTCGGCCGCAAGTACCGGACCGAACGCAGTGCAGGGAGCCGGGCTCCTAGCATCATACTTATGTACGATGCTAGGAGTCCCTGCCTCGCTGCAGGACAACTGTCCCATACTGAAAACATGATTACAGTACGGGACAGTTGTCCTGCAGCGAGGCAGGGACTCCTAGCATCGTACATAAGTATGATGCTAGGAGCCCGGCTCCCTGCACTGTGTTCGGTCCTGTACTTGCGGCCGAAATACGTCCGTCAATTACGGACGTAATCAGTGTGTGTGCACATACCCTTATTATTTGAATTTAGAAATGAAGCGCAGCAGAGAGAAGAAAGACGTACAACATTGAGGTGAGTTAAAAGGATTATTAAAAGAGCGCTACCCCCCCCCCGACATGTTTCGCTGCTTCAGACCATTAGCCCCGAATTTATCCCCTGAGGATGCTGCTGAAGCAGCGAAACATGTCGGGGGGGCTAGCGCTCTTTTAATAATCCTAGTCGGCACAAGCTACTGCATCTTACCCTGTGTGACAAAGACGGGACCCCATACGGCGCTGCTACTCAGGAAGGATACAGTGGTAGTTATAAATGATACTTTATTGTAGGCTACGCGTTTCAATGCCGCACCGGCATCTTCCTCAGGCCACACACATTGCAGTCTGAACAACAGCCCTTTAAATACACCACGCGGGAGAAAAATCCGCCAATGTAAACAGGGTTAAAGTGCAAGGTTACGTAATCACCGGGAGAAGTTCAAACTTAACAGATACAAGAAGGACATTCAATTGTATATACTGCTAATTTAAACTAAAATCGGCAGAGTTGAATTAAAATGGGGTATGGGATCTTAACATAAAAAAGGGGACAATTGCAGACAATCTATAAAACATTAATAACCATATCGATGAATTTAAACAGTTGCTAAAACATAATAAAATATACAGAAGTTTAGCGATGTATCGTACTTGCAATATTTTGCGGTAATTCACCAATTAATTAAAATGAAAACGAATTAAAGGAAAATAAACTGAATGGGTGAAAATAATAAAAACTGCTATGGAACCCATATTACTGGGAACTCAACTGAACGTGGAAAACATATAAAATGATGTATATTTTGGTAAAAAAACAACAATCAACCATTAAGTTGATCTAAATGTCATTTATATTTTTATTTTCAGTAGTTATCCTTTGGAATAAAGTGAGGACATTCCATCATAAAAGAGTATGGGTGTTGAGTAAAATTAATTTGAATAAAAGAGAGGACTATTTAAGACAATCTCAAATATTTATCTATGAATTAAGATAAAAGTTTAAAAGCTCAAAAGAATATACAGAAGTTTATGCTGTATCAAAACAGCGATATTTTGCGGTAATTCACCAATGATTTGCAATCAAAACGAATTTAGAGAAAAATGGATTCAGGAAGAGAAAATGATTAAAAATACCATAAAACCCATAACGGCCAGAACTCAACTAATCAGGGAAATTCCACCCAATGATGTTGATTTTAATAGAACCACTGCTCATCCTTTACGATGATCTTGATATTATTAACAGTGGTTAACCTTTTTAATAAATTGTGGAAAATTCACTAAAGATTTCTAACATGAACAAATATATATAAGTATTAGGTATACATGTATAAGTCAAAAGTGAGTACTATATGCTAAAAAAACACAAATTCATCTGTAATAAAAGAAGCATTAATCAAGACTAGTTTCCGTGATGTCATTCAAACCGTTTGGATGTAGGGTCAATAGTTTAAAAATCCAAACATTTTCTCTTTGCTTGAGTTTTTGGAACCGGTTGGGAACGTCACAAGGAATTTGTTCAATAGGCGTAATGGTAATTCTATTAAACTGGCAGTTATGGGAAGAAGCACAGTGTCTCGAAACACTGTGTTTTAAAAACCCCTTTAGAACATTATATCTATGTTTGTTGATTCTGCTTCTCAAACATTGGATGGTCCTCCCAATGTACTGTAAGCGGCACGAACACTCAAGGAGGTAAATTACAAAATTACTACCACAATTAAGGAAAGCCTTAATTGGGAAAATTTCTTTGGTTGTATTGGAACAGAAGGTCAGTTTTTTGTGTGAGATATTGTTACAACACAGACAACGTCCTTGGCTACACTTATAGGATCCATTCAAAACTGGTAAAACTCTTGGAATAGAAGGTTTAAGGTTATTGATAAGACTAGGGGCCAATATAATCTTCAAATTAGCTGACCGTCTAAAGGTGATATTTGGTTTGTCGGGTAGAGAATTTTTGAGGAAAGGATCATTTTTCAAGATATGCCAATGTTTGGACAAAATAGATCTCACCAATTTATGTCCACTGTTATATGATGTAATAAAATTATTTGTAAACTTAATCTTGTTGGTATTAGTTTTTCCATTTTTATTAGTGCAATCGGTAGTATCCTCTGTCTTTTTTGTTTGGTTAAGACAGGACTTTTGGGTCAATTCTGCTGCTTTTAAACGTGCACCTTTAATCAGTTGTGTAGGGAAATTTTTCACCTTAAATCTACTTTCTAAAATCTCACATTCCCTTAAAAAATTAATTTCAGACGAGCAATTCTTCCTCACTCTCCTGAATTGGCCAAAGGGTCACGTTCAGTTGAGTTCCCAGTAATATGGGTTCCATAGCAGTTTTTATTATTTTCACCCATTCAGTTTATTTTCCTTTAATTCGTTTTCATTTTAATTAATTGGTGAATTACCACAAAATATTGCAAGTACGATACATCGCTAAACTTCTGTATATTTTATTATGTTTTAGCAACTGTTTAAATTCATCGATATGGATATTAATGTTTTATAGATTGTCTGCAATTGTCCCCTTTTTTATGTTAAGATCCCATACCGCATTTTAATTCAACTCTGCCGATTTTAGTTTAAATTAGCAGTATATACAATTGAATGTCCTTCTTGTATCTGTTAAGTTTGAACTTCTCCCGGTGATTACGTCACCTTGCACTTTAACCCTGTTTACATTGGCGGTTTTTTCTCCCGCGTGGTGTATTTAAAGGGCTGTTGTTCAGACTGCAATGTGTGTGGCCTGAGGAAGATGCCGGTGCGGCATTGAAACGCGTAGCCTACAATAAAGTATCATTTATAACTACCACTGTATCCTTCCTGAGTAGCAGCGCCGTATGGGGTCCCGTTTTTTCAAAGAATTTACACATTATCTATTGCGGTGGTCCTTCAGGATTGACCGGCTGGGATCTCGGCAGCAGCACTCATCAAATACTTATCTACCTACTACACGCTCCTGACCTTTCCACCTGTGGTAAGCCTCCATCTGTCAAACATAGTTTGTTTTTTCCTGGGCTTACTCACACTATGTGGCGCCGTGCTTTTCTCTTTCAATTCTCTGTGTGACAAAGAGGCTCTCTAGCAGTCTGCAGCTGCTGACTGCGCCTGCCACTTTATTCTTATGAGACCCTAATACACATTGGATCTCAAACGTTACGCTAACCGACTTGGAACCATTTTAACTCACCTCAATGTTGTACGTCTTTCTTCTCTCTGCTGCGCTTCATTTCTAAATTAAAATAATAAAAGTTACATTTTAATAAATTCAACAACTCAATAGCAGCTGGGAAATTGGGATCATTACTGCTCTTGCACACCAATGAGATTTGAAAAATGAGCTCTGAGCCCTAAGGCCCAAACTAGGCTGCGTCCTTAAGGGGTTAAGCAACTATCAAATATATCAATGTTTTACTTCTCCTGTCACTCTTTGTCCTACAGTATATAATCCAGTACATATGGCGGCACGTTCCATACACTCTGTATTGTGTACATATGATACAATGTCCTGTCACCTACCACTGGATTAAACGCGATGTCACACAAATAGCGCTGTGAAGGGTCGGTTAGGTGAAATGTATACACTGTGGTAAGTTGCAGCCGCGCACATAACAATTACCAGTCACACTTATGGATTGATGTTAAAGATTTATTTAAGGTTTTTGTAGATCAAAATATATAATGGTAAAGATGATGGTAATACAAGATCCAGCAAAAACGACGGAATATGTCACAGTATATACTGTAGTATCAGTAAGGGGTGGAAAATCTGGATTCCACAGACACAAGAAGAGATGACATATTGTCCTGTTCTGAACCTGGTCTTCTGCGTGATATTGATGCCCTGGTGACCACATTGATGTCTCTTCTGTGACAGATGTTGTAGAAATGTTAAGTCTCGCCATTGGAATTCTTGTAAGATGGCGGATTCTGCCCTTGGTTGTTATTGGTGTTGATGTTCTGTTGATATCTGCTGACTTGTTCTGGGGGGAGAAGCACACAACCCTATTAAATATTGATCATTCAGGCTGCTTGATAAATATAGAGAGGGGACACATCCAGAGGAACTTACCTTTCTATCAGCATTGATGGTGGCTCCTCCGGTGACAGGGAGCGCTATTCTCGCCAGATGTACTGCGGAATTGATGTTTATGCTGCAAGACAAATATTTGCTATTAATGTTCTATAATGTGTGTTTCTTAGCAGACACAAAATCTAGAAGACTTTTTAAGGTGATTTGAGGTAAATACATTTCTTAATTGATCCTTGGCGTCACACTACAAACCTTGAAGATGGTTGATGCAAGCAGTGGGTCTGACCTAGAGCTGCGTTCTTCAGCATGTTACGGGAACTTTCTGATGTTCCGATGTTTTATGCCCCGGAGATTGTAACTGTTCCTTAGGAGTCCTGCAAGATGCCAAGTAATGTCTTCCATCAATAGCAAAGTTCCTTGTATCCATCATTTTTGCTTAGAAGCTAATGCATCATAAAATCCAGTTGTTCCATCCATTCAGATGACAGGTTCCTTTAGGAAACTCATTGTACTATACTACATACATGCTTACAGTTGGGGAAGTTGTTCCTCAAAGCCCACAACCTTCATTCAGAAATGAAAACGTGTCTGAATACAAGGAGTTGGAATTTTAAGATTGAAAATACTTATTTACACTTTAGTTAAATTAGTTGATAAAATAAATTACAGATACAGAGGAAAACCTAAGAGATGGAAGAACATTTTCACCGCAAACATAATAGACAACTACAAAGCTCTTACCTGTAAGGACATGAACAGATGCAGCTACTTTTTTTGTCCTTTCCTCCTAATGCCCGTTACATAGATTTTACGATCAAAGCGTCCACCAGCCAAGGGGATGCTGGAATGAGAAATATATTTATGTAAGACATATGATAATGTTAGCAGGTAACCACACTTTGCTTAGTTTCACATCCTATAATCCTCCAGTACTGTCACCAAGGTGTACAGCCACCTGCCCCAAAGTGCGAGCTCTGGCTATAAGGACCATGTAGTAATGACGGCTACTGAAAATATCATACCAACAACATGGAGGAAAACATGACTTACTCATCTGAACCGGGCCTGATCTTTACTTCAAAGATGCCAAAAACAGGTCGGTGGTCTGAGGTCTTCAAAACAGGGCAAGAGTCGTATCTCAGGACTCGCACATCTCCCTCACATTGGCTTTTAAACAACACCCTGTCCTGTAGAGGTCATGAAAATAACAAATATCATTAGTGAAATCATATTATAATATATTATTAAACTGCAAAACAACACAGACCTAAATGTTGGGCCTACTTTATTTATATTGCAGAATATTGAGACTTTATTGTATTTTAGGTTTGACTTGGTCACACAGATTTCATTAAATAAGTATCCTTGACCCATGCTGGGCAACGACATATTACACTGGGAAACTGTGATGACAAACTCACTACATAAAAGTAAAATTAACTGAAAGCTTTGTTCATAAGAAATTACTCTTCCAGCTATAATAATAACAATTAATTACATTGGGGGAGGGGATTCATTATATAATGGGTGCTCTGGCCCATGGATTCTATTGTCTCTCAAGCTCTGTAGACCTGGAAATAAGATATCTTACCGTATATGATGGAATTCTCTGCTTTGCTGATGTATCATAGGTGTCTGTGCCAATGTCAAACTTATATGTAGGAAGGAAATCAATGGTGTGCTCCTTGAACCCTAGAAATATGGACCCTTAAGTTGAAAGAAAAAAAAGTTGTCAGTATTAAAAAAAAAAAAGGAGCAATTGATAATTTTAGCACTATATAAGAATTTGGGGAACATATCAACCATCATGTCAGTGATTTGTATTAATCTGTGGAAGTGGTTGTGGTATTAAAGGGGTTTTCCAACTTCTGACAACTGATGACATACTCACCAGATAGGTCATCAGTACATGATCTGTGGTGGTCCGACACCCGGACCCTGCACTAATCAGCTGGTCCGGTGCCTTTGAGCACTGGACGTACATGCCGGATGCAGTTGGCACCGGCCACGGAATTGCTACCGAGCTGCAGTACTGCAACTCTGCTCCTATTCAAGTGAATAGGAGGCAGACCCGCAGTTATGCATCATGGCAGCTATGCTATGTAAGGAGCCAACTGCTTCTGGCTCCGTAAATAGCATTGTGTGCCATAACATCCGGTGCCCGCAGGCCACTGGAGCAGCTTAACGGTGCAGCGTCCAGGTGTCGGACCCGCACCGATGATATACTGATGAGCTATCCGGTGGATAGGTCATCAGTTGTCAGAAGGTGGAGAACCCCTTTAATGAAGGTTGAGGAGTGATAGAGATCTGTCTACTAGTAAATATACCATTGTTCTTGGCTTCATTCAGATGGTCGTGTTTGAGGAGACTGGATATATCTTTTCCTTCGATCTTCTGCAGAAGAGATTCCACATTTTTTCTGTCCTCTTTAAGCTGAAAATTGAGGTCTCCAAACCAAAACACCCGATCAAAGCGGCTGGTGACGTCCACTGTAGAATAAAAAAAAATAAAAAAATTATAGCACATGACTGCATTAGACTCAACTGAGACAAATTTAGAGATAAAAGGATCCATAGGTTCAACCACATAAGTAATACTCACAGGCATTGGAGTTGATTCTTTCCGGAATAATTTGAGGCAGACGGAGACCCTCAGTGATGGTTTTATAGTCCTGGATCCTCTTGTTGACTGCCCCAACTGCCAACAAAAAAATACATATTAGCAGTGGCAGATGATCATATGGGCGGCCCGAATCGCATATTATTTTCAAAAAAACACATTGCAGCGTGCCACTGCCGCTAATGGAGAGGAGGGGTGGGTGTGAGGGATTATACAGCCGCACCGTCCGCCCTGCTGCCTCTCTGAGGGGGAGGCGGCGCAACTGAAACCAGCCGCCGCCACCCCCTCCTGCACTAATTGTACCTGCGTGTATCTGTATTACTGGCCACTCACAACATAGAATGAGATTGATAGATTAGAAAAAGTTTGATCAAACTGGAACAAACCTTTTATTTTTACCAAAACATTATAAGTATAGATCTCTTCATATCATCCCATATATTTCAGTTAATTATTAAATAGCAGCAATTTTATACAAAGTAAAACTGTACATGGTCATATATTAATATTGTAAATACTTACATCTCAGATGTGAATTAATAAAAAGGAAAGATGTTCCAAAGACGGTGAAGGCAACACCCAAGGCTCCTTTAGTTTTCACATGGTGGAATAGCCTGGTTGTTACATGGGTGTGCTCTACCTCTGTATAAGAAATTAAACACAAAAAGACGGGTCAGTGGTTAAGAGTACTACATGCAACAATGGAATAGAAATTATTTCCAATTAAACTATGGAAATATTACTAGAACATAATTTCATACTTTGTAACTGTGGTGTGAACTTTTAGATCTCCAATACTCAGAAGTCAAGAATCTGAGAGCCAAGCTCTTAGGCATCTAATTCTAATAACTAAATAAGATGTTCCAGCTAATGACTACATTCAAGACTTCTTATGTAGACGTAGGAATGTGAATCTTACCTGAGCAGAACCAGATTAGTTCCCGTCGAACAAAGATGGTGAGATACAGGACTCCGAGCCCGGAGGAGTGGTATAATACATAGTGTGGTCCAAGGGTCTCCTGTAATTTTATCTCCCATTCCCGTCTACAAGAAGACACAATTTCAGATTTACATATTAATAAATGACACAAGATTAAGATACTCAACTCATCTGTATCAACACTCAATATAATAACCTCTGGTGTTGAATTTTGAAAATTAAGGAGTGATAATACAATAAGTAGAGCATTGAGAGAGAATTTGTATCAGCCGCCCTGCTGTCCATCTGCAGTCATAGGCTGGTGTAAGACAACCTGAGAAGACTTACCTGTTTGGACATCCTTCCTGAACGCCAATAACATAAATGTCTTTCGTATCATCTGATGGTAACAGCAGATCCTCCACATTTTGCGGGTAATCCTGTTCAAAATATACAAACATTAATATTGTATACAAAGAGCGCCAACTCAACTGACATAGGGTAGAATATAACCTGACTATGTGATATTCAACTACAAACTAAAGAGACATGGTTACTGGCCCATTTCATCCAACTTGAGCTTGGGCACACTGATGGGTCACAATAAATATTGTACATTACTTCTCACCTTTCCCTCCATATTCCAGGTGGCAACATATAGTCTCAACCGTCTATCTGGGAAATAGCGATCCAGTTCTCTAGCGCCGATCACAGCGCTGCTGCCAAAGTTTCTGTGAAGATATGGGGAGAATTAAAGATCTAGTGACTGTTATACCACAGCTCTGGATATCTGAGCAATGTATGAGAATTATTAGTTACATACCTTTTACGGATATTTTTGGAGCGCAGGCGGGTCAGCAGGCTGAATGCGCTCTTCTTGGTGTTCTTTGACGTAATGTCACAATATTTGCTGTGACTAAGATCGCTGGATTTTTCATCTGCCATATCTTTGATGACAGAAAACTTCTGGAGCAAGATGTTAGGCTCCTCCATAGTTGGTATGTCTCCCATCAGATTTCCTTCATCAGGAATTTGGGAGACATGATATTTCTTAGATTTTTTCCAAAAAGGCATGGTTGTTTAATGCCCGGGTGCAAAACTGCACCAATGTCCTTGGTAGAAAACCAGGAGACAGTCAAGATAGAATTTGACTAATCGCCTCTAGTTCTCCGAAAATAGGACAAATCGCTAACCGTATAAGCAACACAGTAAGTAACACAGTGTCAATCCAACAGCAAGACCTAGAAAGACCAGAAAACTATAAGGGAGTCGTTACTTGTGATGAAACTAGCTGGAAAAATTAGTTATTAAATAGGGTATTCCTATAACAGAATATTGTCAATCATAAGTGTCAGAGGATCACATGACCTGGGAGCCCCTGTTGATAACATTGCATTAGGTTTGGAAGCTGAAACAATGTATTGGTTGTTAAATTGACCATATGGCATTTTAAAGGGTTGAATTTTTTTTTATATTAATTGATAACCAGAATTTAGAACCTAAGTAATTGGAGTTAGTAATAAATACTTTTTATTGTTATCTTTTTTATTGTTATTATTATTATTATTATTATTATTATTATATACATAATTATTAACCCCTTAGTGACCAACAGTACGCCTTTTTACGTTCCTCACTAATGGGCTTTAGGCTAATGCGACGCCTTTTAACGTGATCGCATTAGCCTAAAGTAGCGCCGAAATTAAAGATCGGAGCTCCGTTCTCTCAGCTACCGGAGGTAGCTGAGAGTTCGGGGCAACGACCAGAGACCATAACGAGTGGTCTCTGGTCAAGTGATCGCCGTGAATCGCTATTTCACGGCGTTCACGCTAAAGCGGCAGATAATCGCCATTTCTCTCTCCTCTCATGGAATAACTCCTTAGAGAGGAGAGAGAATGGGTAATTAGTGCGCCCCCCCTCCCACGTCCGATCCCCCCCGTCCGATTCCCCTTCATGTCCGATTCCCCCCCCCCGGTCAGATCCGCCCCCACGGTCCGATTCCCCCCCCAAAATTGCGCCCGAGTGCGCTTTGCATATCTTACCTGTGTCGTCATCTGGCACAGCAACAATCAGGGACCGTTGTGACTGGTCCCTGATCAGGTGATCTCTGTGATAAAACCTATCACAGAGATCACTGACAGTTATTTTCATAACACAGCCAGGACATGGGCTGTGTTTCTCTCTCCTCCCATTGTAGTTGTTCTGAGAGGAGAGAGAAATCAGTCTAAGTCCTGTGCTGTGAAGAAAGAAAAAGTGAAAAAAAATCATCGTTCTTATACACACACATATATATATATATAATATATCAAATCTATATTATCGTCAGCGCTAGATTAGCGTCAGCGCTAGTTTAGCGTTAGTGCTAGTTTAGCGTTAGTTCTAGTTTAGCGTTAGTGCTAGTTTAGCGTTAGTTTAGGTTTAGTGCTAGTTTAGCGTTACTTTAGGGTTAGGGCTAGTTTAGCGTTCGTGTTTAGGGCCGTTTAGAATTAATTTTACGTCTGTTATATAAAAAAATATATATATATAAAAAAATATATATATATAAAAAAAAATAATAATAATTTGTGTCGTTTTTAGGATTTTAGGTTTACTTTAGGGTTAGGACTTATAGGGCATATATATATATATATATATATATATATATACATACACATCTATAAAATATGTCTCAGCGTATGTACAGCGCGGAGCAAGCCTACGCCTTGCTATGTTCCAACACTCCTGAAAGCGAAACAGACACCGCTTCAGAATTTGTTCCAGACAGTGACAGTGATGATTCTAATTCCACCGCTGAACCCCATAGTCCTATGGTGGTGGATACGTCAGTCGCTGTAGAGGTGTCAAGTGCAGGGCCGAGTGTTGCAGTCCCTCCCGTGATGTGGGATCCTGCACTATCATTTTCCCCCCAAGTACCCCAATTTGAAGCGACCCCAGGAATTAGTGTCGACATCCAAAATTTTACCCCCTATAATTTTTTTAATTTATTTATATGTGATACGGTCCTAGACTTGATAGTCCAGCAGACTAATCTGTATTCTAGGCAGTTTGTTCTACAAAAGCCTGCGTCTATGTACTCCAGAATGTGGAGACCCACAAGTGTCCCAGAAATAAAAAAGTTTTTAGGCATTACCCTCAATATGGGTTTGGTTAAAAAACCCTCTGTCCGGTCCTACTGGACTTGTAGTGCTGTCCACGCTACCCCTGTATTTGCAGCAGTGATGTCCAGAAACCGCTATGAGGCCCTAATGCGATTCATGCATTTTACTGACAATTCCCAAGTCCCCCCAAGAAGCGACCCAGCCTATGATCGGCTTAATAAATTAAGGCCATTAATCACCCTTCTAAATGATTTATTTTTAAAGTTGTACACCCCTGACAAAAATTTGTCTGTAGATGAATCGCTCATGAGCTTCAAAGGGCGTCTTTCCTTTCGTCAATTCATCCCTTTTAAACGAGCCAGATATGGGGTGAAATTGTACAAAGTGTGCGAGAGCACAACGGGTTACACCTGCGGTTTCAAAATCTATGAAGGCAGGGACTGCCAAATTCATACCCCAGGCTGCCCAGAAACTATTGGCACCTCTGGCAAAATTGTGTGGAACCTAATGGAGCCATTTCTGCACAAGGGGTACCACTTCTATACAGACAATTTTTATACCAGCGTTGCCCTTTATAAAGCCCTCCATGCTGCAAATACAGGGGCCTGTGGGAGAGTACGGAAGAACAGAGTGGGACTCCCACAACAGTTGGTGTCCAGGCGTTTGGGAAAAGGAACATCCATGGCCCTTGCAAGTCAGGAATTGCTTGCAGTGAAGTGGGCCGACAAGAAGGATGTCTACATGCTGTCCACCGTACACACGGACACCACTGTGGCAATTACGGAGAGGGGGGCTACCACTGCAAAGCAGAAACCTGTCTGTGTAACAGACTACAACAAATTTATGGGGGGTGTAGACCTTTCCGACCAGGTGCTTCAGCCTTACCTGGTGAAGCGCAAAAATCATGCCTGGTACAAAAAGGTAGCAATCTACCTCATCCAGGTTGCTACCTATAACAGTTTTGTTATTTTCAAAAAAGCCCAAGGAACGCTCACTTTCCTTCAATTT
>NW_027463406.1:0-29689 GCF_050947455.1 Rhinoderma darwinii | reverse complement strand
TAAGTGAAAATCCGCCATGTGTGAACCCGCCCTAATACTGCCCCTATATACAAGAATATAACTATTATAATACTGCCCCTTATATACAAGAATATAACTATTATAATACTGCCCCCTATATAGAAGAATATAACTACTATAATACTGCCCCTATATACAAGAATGTAACTACTATAATACTGCCCACTATATAAAAGAATATAACTACTATAATACTGCCCCTATATACAAGAATATAACTACTATAATACTACCCCTATATACAGGAATATAACTACTATAATACTGCTCCTATATACAAGAATATAACTACTATAATACTGCCCCCTATATACAAGAATATAACTACTATAATACTGCTCCTATATACAAGAATATAACTACTATAATACTGCCCCCTATATACAAGACTATAACTACTATAATACTGCCCCCTATATATACAAGAATATATCTACTATAATACTGCTCCTATATACAAGAATATAACTACTATATTACTGCTCCCTATATACAAGAATATAACTACTATAATACTGCCCAACTACTATAATGCTGCCCCTATATATAAGAATATAACTACTATAATACTGCCCCCTATATACAAGAATATGACTACTATAATACTGCTCCCTATATACAAGAATATAACTACTGTAATACTGCCCCTATATACAAGAATATAACTACTATAATACTGCCCCTATATACAAGAATATAACTACTATAATACTGCTCCTATATACAAGAATATAACTAGTATAATACTGCCCCCTATATACAAGAATATAACTAGTATAATACTGCCCCCTATATACAAGAATGTAACTACTATAATACTGCCCCCTATATACAAGAATATAACTACTATAATACTGCCACCCTATATACAAGAATATAACTACTATAATACTGCCCCCTATATACAAGAATATAACTACTATAATACTGCCCCCTATATACAAGAATATAACTACTATAATACTGTCCCTATATACAAGAATATAACTACTATAATACTGCCCCTATATACAAGAATATAACTATTATAATACTGCCCCTTATATACAAGAATATAACTATTATAATACTGCCCCCTATATAGAAGAATATAACTACTATAATACTGCCCCTATATACAAGAATGTAACTACTATAATACTGCCCCCTATATACAAGAATGTAACTACTATAATACTGCCCCTATATACAAGAATATAACTACTATAATACTACCCCTATATACAGGAATATAACTACTATAATACTGCTCCTATATACAAGAATATAACTACTATAATACTGCCCCCTATATACAAGAATATAACTACTATAATACTGCCCCTATATACAAGAATATAACTACTATAATACTACCCCTATATACAGGAATATAACTACTATAATACTGCTCCTATATACAAGAATATAACTACTATAATACTGCCCCCTATATACAAGAATATAACTACTATAATACTGCTCCTATATACAAGAATATAACTACTATAAGGGCGGGTTCACACATAGCGGAATTTCACTTAAATTCCGCTGCGGACACTCCGCAGCGTTAATCCGCAGCGGAGCCGTTTCTCCATTGACTTTCACTTTAATTTAGCAGTGTTCGTTTACACGATGCGTACAATTCCGCTGCGGAGCATAGGCTGCGGAGCGGAATTTGGTGTCCGCAGCATGCTCTGTCTGTTGCGGAGCAGTGGCGGACTGGTTGCGGACTCATGGCGGAATTTCTCCATTGACTTCAATGGAGAGTCAAAATTCCGCAATGAAGTCCGCAGATCTTATGTGTGCTGCGGAGCGTATTGTTTTTACTACCATAACATTTCTTCATTCTGGCTGGGCCTATGTATTTCTAGGTCTACAGCCAGACTGAGGAAGTCAATGGGGCTCCCGTAATGACGGGAGCGTTGCTAGGAGACGTCTGTAAATAGTCACTGTCCAGGGTGCTGAAAGAGTTACGCGATCGGCAGTAACTGTTTCTGCACCCGGGACAGTGACTACCGATCTCAATATACATGTATCTGTAAAAAAAAATATAAGTTCATACTTACCGAGAACTCCCTGCGTCTGTCTCCAGTCCGGCCTCCCAGGATGACGTTTCAGTGTAAGTGACGGCTGCAGCCAATCACAGGCCAAGCACAGGCTGCAGCGGTCACATGGACTGGAGCGTCATCCAGGGAGGTCGGGCCGGATGCCGAAAGAGGGACGCGTCACCAAGACAACGGGCGGTAAGTATGAATTTCTTTGACTTTCACTAGGGAAAGTGCTATCCCTTCTCTCTATCCTGCACTGAATAGGGAGAAGAGAAGCACTTTTCCTGCAGTCCGCAGCAGCTAGTCCGCATCAATTTTCTGCACATTTTGTGCAGATCCGCTGCAGAATCTGCAACGCAGATTCTGTGCGGCATTGATGCGGACAGTTGCGGAGGAATTCCGCCATGTGTGGTCATGCCCTAATACTGCCCCCTATATACAAGAATATAACTACTATAATACTGCCCCCTATATATACAAGAATATATCTACTATAATACTGCTCCTATATACAAGAATATAACTACTATAATACTGCCCCCTAAATACAAGAATGTAACTACTATAATGCTGCCCCTATATATAAGAATATAACTACTATAATACTGCCCCCTATATACAAGAATATGACTACTATAATACTGCTCCCTATATACAAGAATATAACTACTATAATACTGCCCCTATATACAAGAATATAACTACTATAATACTGCCCCTATATACAAGAATATAACTACTATAATACTGCTCCTATATACAAGAATATAACTAGTATAATACTGCCCCCTATATACAAGAATGTAACTACTATAATACTGCCCCCTATATACAAGAATATAACTACTATAATACTGCCCCTATATACAAGAATATAACTACTATAATACTGCTCCTATATACAAGAATATAACTACTATAATACTGCTCCTATATACAAGAATATAACTACTATAATACTGCCCCTATATACAAGAATATAACTACTATAATACTGCCCCCTATATACAAGAATATAACTACTATAATACTGCTCCTATATACAAGAATATAACTACTGTAATACTGCTCCTATATACAAGAATATAACTACTATAATACTGCCTCCTATATACAAGAATCTAACATCTATAATACTGCCCCCTATATACAAGAATATAACTACTATAATACTGCTCCTATATACAAGAATATAACTACTATAATACTGCTCCTATATACAAGAATATAACTACTATAATACTGCCTCCTATATACAAGAATATAACATCTATAATACTGCCCCCTATATACAAGAATATAACTACTATAGTACTGCCCCTATATACAAGAATATAACTACTATAATACTGCCACCTATATGCAAGAATATAACTACTATAATACTGCCCCCTATATACAAGAATATAACTACTATAATACTGCCCCTATCTACAAGAATATAACTACTATAATACTGCTCCCTATATACAAGAATATAACTACTATAATACTGCCCCCTATATACAAGAATATAACTACTATAATACAGCCCCTTATATACAAGAATATAACTACAATAATACTGCCCCATATACAAGAATATAACTACTATAATACTGGCCCCTATATACAAGAATATAACTACTATAATACTGCCACCCTATATACAAGAATATAACTACTATAATACTGCCCCTATATACAAGAATAGAACTACCATTCTACTGCCCCTATATACAAGAATATAACTACTATAATACTGCCCCTATATACAAGAATATAACTACTATAATACTGCCACCCTATATACAAGAATATAACTACTATAATACTGCCCCCTATATACAAGAATATAACTACTATAATACTGCCACCTATATACAAGAATATAACTACTATAGTACTGCCCCTATATACAAGAATATAACTACTATAATACTGCCACCTATATGCAAGAATATAACTACTATAATACTGCCCCCTATATACAAGAATATAACTACTATAATACTGCCCCTATCTACAAGAATATAACTACTATAATACTGCCCACTATATATAAGAATATAACTACTATAATACTGCCCCCTATATACAAGAATATAACTACTATAATACTGCTCCTATATACAAGAATATAACTACTATAATACTGCTCCTATATACAAGAATATAACTACTATAATACTGCCTCCTATATACAAGAATATAACATCTATAATACTGCCCCCTATATACAAGAATATAACTACTATAGTACTGCCCCTATATACAAGAATATAACTACTATAATACTGCCACCTATATGCAAGAATATAACTACTATAATACTGCCCCCTATATACAAGAATATAACTACTATAATACTGCCCCTATCTACAAGAATATAACTACTATAATACTGCTCCCTATATACAAGAATATAACTACTATAATACTGCTCCTATATACAAGAATATAACTACTATAATACTGCCCCTATATACAAGAATATAACTACTATAATACTGCCCCCTATATACAAGAATATAACTACTATAATACTGCCCCCTATATACAAGAATATAACTACTATAATACAGCCCCTTATATACAAGAATATAACTACAATAATACTGCCCCATATACAAGAATATAACTACTATAATACTGCCCCCTATATACAAGAATATAACTACTATAATACTGCCACCCTATATACAAGAATATAACTACTATAATACTGCCCCTATATACAAGAATAGAACTACCATTCTACTGCCCCTATATACAAGAATATAACTACTATAATACTGCCCCTATATACAAGAATATAACTACTATAATACTGCCACCCTATATACAAGAATATAACTACTATAATACTGCCCCCTATATACAAGAATATAACTACTATAATACTGCCCCCTATATACAAGAATATAACGACTATAGTACTGCCCCTATATACAAGAATATAACTACTATAATACTGCCACCTATATGCAAGAATATAACTACTATAATACTGCCCCCTATATACAAGAATATAACTACTATAATACTGCCCCTATCTACAAGAATATAACTACTATAATACTGCTCCCTATATACAAGAATATAACTACTATAATACTGCTCCTATATACAAGAATATAACTACTATAATACTGCCCCTATATACAAGAATATAACTACTATAATACTGCTCCTATATACAAGAATATAAATACTATAATACTGCTCCCTATATACAAGAATATAACTACTATAATACTGCCCCCTATATACAAGAATATAACTACTATAATACTGCCCCATATACAAGAATATAACTACTATAATACTGCCCCCTATATACAAGAATATAACTACTATAATACTGCCACCCTATATACAAGAATATAACTACTATAATACTGCCCCTATATACAAGAATATAACTACTATAATACTGCCCCTATATACAAGAATATAACTACCATTCTACTGCCCCTATATACAAGAATATAACTACTATAATACTGCCCCTATATACAAGAATATAACTACTATAATACTGCCACCCTATATACAAGAATATAACTACTATAATACTGCCCCCTATATACAAGAATATAACTACTATAATACTGCCCCCTATATACAAGAATATAACTACTATAATACTGTCCCTATATACAAGAATATAACTACTATAATACTGCCCCTATATACAAGAATATAACTACTATAATACTGCTCCTATATACAAGAATATAACAGCTATAATGCTGCTCCTATATACAAGAATATAACTATTATAATACTGCCCCTTATATACAAGAGTATAACTATTATAATACTGCCCCCTATATAGAAGAATATAACTACTATAATACTGCCCCTATATACAAGAATGTAACTACTATAATACTGCCCCCTATATACAAGAATATAACTACTATAATACTGCCCCTATATACAAGAATATAACTACTATAATACTGCTCCTATATACAAGAATATAACTACTATAATACTGCTCCTATATACAAGAATATAACTACTATAATACTGCCCCTATATACAAGAATATAACTACTATAATACTGCTCCTATATACAAGAATATAAATACTATAATACTGCTCCCTATATACAAGAATATAACTACTATAATACTGCCCCCTATATACAAGAATATAACTACTATAATACTGCCCCCTATATACAAGAATATAACTACTATAATACAGCCCCTTATATACAAGAATATAACTACAATAATACTGCCCCATATACAAGAATATAACTACTATAATACTGCCCCCTATATACAAGAATATAACTACTATAATACTGCCCCTATATACAAGAATATAACTACTATAATACTGCCCCTATATACAAGAATATAACTACCATTCTACTGCCCCTATATACAAGAATATAACTACTATAATACTGCCCCTATATACAAGAATATAACTACTATAATACTGCCACCCTATATACAAGAATATAACTACTATAATACTGCCCCCTATATACAAGAATATAACTACTATAATACTGCCCCCTATATACAAGAATATAACTACTATAATACTGTCCCTATATACAAGAATATAACTACTATAATACTGCCCCTATATACAAGAATATAACTATTATAATACTGCCCCTTATATACAAGAATATAACTATTATAATACTGCCCCCTATATAGAAGAATATAACTACTATAATACTGCCCCTATATACAAGAATGTAACTACTATAATACTGCCCCCTATATAAAAGAATATAACTACTATAATACTGCCCCTATATACAAGAATATAACTACTATAATACTACCCCTATATACAGGAATATAACTACTATAATACTGCTCCTATATACAAGAATATAACTACTATAATACTGCCCCCTATATACAAGAATATAACTACTATAATACTGCTCCTATATACAAGAATATAACTACTATAATACTGCCCCCTATATACAAGACTATAACTACTATAATACTGCCCCCTATATATACAAGAATATATCTACTATAATACTGCTCCTATATACAAGAATATAACTACTATATTACTGCTCCCTATATACAAGAATATAACTACTATAATACTGCCCCCTATATACAAGAATGTAACTACTATAATGCTGCCCCTATATATAAGAATATAACTACTATAATACTGCCCCCTATATACAAGAATATGACTACTATAATACTGCTCCCTATATACAAGAATATAACTACTGTAATACTGCCCCTATATACAAGAATATAACTACTATAATACTGCCCCTATATACAAGAATATAACTACTATAATACTGCTCCTATATACAAGAATATAACTAGTATAATACTGCCCCCTATATACAAGAATATAACTAGTATAATACTGCCCCCTATATACAAGAATGTAACTACTATAATACTGCCCCCTATATACAAGAATATAACTACTATAATACTGCCCCTATATACAAGAATATAACTACTATAATACTGCTCCTATATACAAGAATATAACTACTATAATACTGCTCCTATATACAAGAATATAACTACTATAATACTGCCCCTATATACAAGAATATAACTACTATAATACTGCCCCCTATATACAAGAATATAACTACTATAATACTGCTCCTATATACAAGAATATAACTAGTATAATACTGCCCCCTATATACAAGAATATAACTAGTATAATACTGCCCCCTATATACAAGAATGTAACTACTATAATACTGCCCCCTATATACAAGAATATAACTACTATAATACTGCCCCTATATACAAGAATATAACTACTATAATACTGCTCCCATATACAAGAATATAACTACTATAATACTGCTCCTATATACAAGAATATAACTACTATAATACTGCCCCCTATATACAAGAATATAACTACTATAATACTGCTCCTATATACAAGAATATAACTACTATAATACTGCTCCTATATACAAGAATACAACTACTATAATACTGCTCCTATATACAAGAATATAACTACTATAATCGGGGCGTTTTTAATACTTTTACTAGCTGGGCGTTCTGATGAGAAGTATCATCCACTTCTCTTCAGAACGCCCAGCTTCTGGCAGTGCACAGACACACAGCGTGTTCTCGAGAGATAACGCTGTGTCGTCACTCACAGGTCCTGCATCGTGTCGGACGAGCGAGGACACATCGGCACCAGAGGCTACAGTTGATTCTGCAGCAGCATCGGCGTTAGCAGGTAAGTCGATATAGCTACTTACCTGCTAACGCCGATGCTGCTGCAGAATCAACTGTAGCCTCTTTTGCCGATGTGTCCTCGCTCGTCCGACACGATGCAGGAACTGGAGCAGGAAGTGAGTGACGTCACAGCGTGATCTCTCGACAACACGGCTGTGTCTGCACTGCCAGAAGCTGGGCGTTCTGAAGAGAAGTGGATGATACTTATCAGAACGCCCAGCTAGTAAAAGAAGTAAACACGCCCCGATGTACGCACATAATCCACGCCCACTTGGACTTTTACTTTAAACACGCCCACTTGGACTTTTGCAAGCCTCATTTGCATAAATACAAAAATTGTCATAACTTGGCCAAAAATGCTCGTTTTTAAAAAATAAAAACGTTACTGTAATCTACATTGCAGCGCCTATCTACAGCAATAGGAGATAGGGGTTGCAAAATCTGGTGACAGAGCCTCTTTAAATTTCAGGATTACCTGGGGAGGGCTGATGATGTCACACAGTGTGGGGGCGGGGTTATCAGTGAATGGCTGATGATGTCACTACCAATTTCCAATTTTAGATTGTGTTGATCTTTTAAAAACATAACACTTAAAGGGGTATTACCAGCAATGACAAATCGCCTATCCACGGGACAGGTGATAAGTATCAGTTCGCTGGGTGCCTCACTGCAAAGATCCCCACCAATTACCCGAACAGGGGTGCTGGGTCCCCCATTCCTTCTCACTGCAACCCCGCTATGAGGAGAACTTTGAATGTTGTGGTGGTCGAGCATGCGTGGTGCCACTCTATTCAAAGTCAATGGGACTGATAGAAACAGCCAAGTACAGCGCTCGTACCCCGTTTTAGCGATTGTGTGGATTCTGGGAAAACATCTTTAAGTAGGAGGATGAAATTAAACTTAGTTTCTAAACTCGCAAGTGAGAACTCTATTTGAATGGTTGTCTAATTGTTTAAAATGTCTGCAAACTTAATCTTGACAGATAAAGGAAAAAAATGTGATGTGGAAATAAATCTTCAGAATTTCCCTTCAGTGGCGAGGCTCAATCTGAACTTCAAGTAAGAATCGTTAAAGATACCAGAAATGTGCCTTACGTAATCATTAGTGTATATTCTTTATAGACACTGTATCAGCAGGGCGTTACTGCCATATGTGAAGTTAGATCTAAAAATAAGACATCACAATTCTAAATGCAGCTCAGGATGTGACTGGAGTATTAGAAGAACGGGTGTCCTCTGTCTCCTCATACAAATGTATTATTACATTTTGAGCAACCCATATGGCATCCTTGCAAATTGTGACACTTGTCTAAACAGGCTGGATCACAAACAAGTACGGAGTGAACGGTGTCGGAGTCTATTGAAGGGTATATTTACTTTTTTTTCATTGCTCCTTTGTATCTAAAATCCAACTTTGCAAATAGTCTTCATTAAAAAAAATAAAAAATGGGGTTTTGTGTCTACAGCTCCTATACAGTCCTATGTTTCCCCATGGTTACAGACTACAAAAGGAACCCAATGTAGTCTGATCTAAGGCTGGGTTCACACGAGCATGTTCGGTCCGTAATGGACGGAACGTATTTCAGCCGCAAGTTCCGGACCGAACACACAGCAGGGAGCCGGGCTCCTAGCATCATAGTGATGTACGACGCTAGGAGTCCCTGCCTCTCCGTGGAACTACTGTCCCGTACTGAAAACATGATTACAATACGGGACAGTTGTCCTGCAGCGAGGCAGGGACTCCTAGCATCGTACATAAGTATGATGCTAGGAGCCCGGCTCCCTGCAGTGTGTTCGGTCCGGGACTTTCGGCCAAAATACGTTCCGTCCATTACGGACGTAACATGCTCGCATGAACCCAGCCTTACAATCACAATGCTAAAGAAATTGCAGAGGTATACGCCTTAAGGTGTAAGCAGAGAATAGCGGCTATAACAAGTTTCCAGGGATGAGTACATCTCTTGTAGGAGAGTGCACATGTGTAGAGAGAAATTAAGCACTCATCTGACCACTTCTGTACCTTTCAAGCAGTCGGGTTAAACATTTAGGGAGGAGTGGCTGACAGCTATGGCTGCTCCTAATGGTAGTCCCAACTAGAAACACTAGGACAGATACAAAATAGTAATGCCTTAAATCCTGTTGAGAACACAAGGGTTAATTTTTACTGAGGTCCGTTTACACGTTGCGGACAATTCCGTTGCGGAGCATAGGCTGCGGTGCGGAATTTGGTGTCCGCAGCATACAATGGATGCTGCGGACCAGTGGCGGACTGGTTGCGGACTCATTGCGGAATTTCTCCATTGACTTCAATGGAGAGTCAATATTCCGCAATGAAGTCCGCAGCTGTCATGCACATGTTATGTGTGCTGCCGATGCGTCTTGCTTTTTTGACATGACATTTCTTCATTCTGGCTGGACCTATGTATTTCTAGGTCTACAGCCAGACTGAGGAAGTCAATGGGGCTCCCGTAATTACGGGAGCGTTGCTAGGAGACGTCAGTAAATAGTCACTGTCCAGGGTGCTGAAAGAGTTAAGCGATCGGCAGTAACTGTTTCTGCACCCGGGACAGTGACTACCGATCCCAATATACATCAACCTATAAAAAAAATAGAAGTTCATACTTACCGAGAACTCCCTGCTTCTGTCTCCAGTCCGGCCTCCCAGGATGACGTTTCAGTCTAAGTGACGGCTGCAGCCAATCACAGGCCAATCACAGTCTGCAGCCAATCACAGGCAAATCACAGGCCTATCACAGGCTGCAGCCAATCACAGGCCAATCACAGGCTGCAGCGGTCACATGGACTGCCGCGTCATCCAGGGAGGTCGGGCTGGATGCCGAAAGAGGGACGCGTCACCAAGACAACGGCCGGTAAGTATGAAATTGGTTTACTTTCACTAGGGAAAGTGCTGTCCCTTCTCTCTATCCTGCACTGATATCCTGCACTGATAGAGAGAAGGGAAGCCCTCTTCCCCTCAATACGCAGCAGCTAGTCCGCATCAATTTAATGCCCATTTTGGGCAGATCCGCAAACGAATCTGCAACGCAGATTATGTGCGGCATTGATGCGGACAGTGTATGCAGAACTCCGCCACGTCTGGTCATGCCCTTACAGTTTAAGATTAGTGAGAAGATGGTAAGGAGGGGGGTCTTATTTTTTTTTAGGACCCAAATAGAATTCTTCCTATATCTGACAATTCTCTAACATTTTGGACAAGATGGGGTCAAATGACCTAAATGTCTATTATTTTTCTACTTATGGACTCTCTCCTTTACACAGACTTTTAGATTTAGTTCTCAACAACTTGTCCATTTATTCTACCATTGATCTTAAGAAGATATTT
This sequence comes from Rhinoderma darwinii, assembly GCF_050947455.1. Lineage (NCBI taxonomy): Eukaryota > Metazoa > Chordata > Amphibia > Anura > Rhinodermatidae > Rhinoderma > Rhinoderma darwinii. The sequence continues at coordinate 18,074 of NW_027463406.1, read as the reverse complement.
GAAAAAATGGGCATAACGAATGTATTCTCAGACCGTGCCAAGCTTTCCGGGATTAACGGTGTAATAAATCTGAAACTGTCACAGGTGATTGGTATTTTTTCTTCTACACAATTTGCCGATTTTTATTCGATTGTTTATAGTCCCATATATTGAGGATTTATTACTTGTAGATCTTACTATTGAGGTAAAAACCCCAGGGGCTTCTAATTAATGGCAAGGAGGGCCGGTTTTAGACAAAATGTGGCCCTGGGCAAGGTTAAAAGTGGGGCTTCAAATGCTGAATTAGGGCCTGTTCACATCTGCATCGGGGTTCCGTTGATGACTTCTGTCAGACCTTTCCATCAGGGGAACCCATGAACGTAAATCAAACGGAAACCATAGCTTCCATTTGAATTACCATTGATTTCATTGGTAATGTTTCCCTTGAAAATGGTTTCCGTTTTTTCCCGTTCCGTAAGGTTTCTGTTTTTTGGGCGGAAACAATAGCGCAGTAGACTACATCCCAGATTTCTAGCACGTCCAGGAGTGTTGCAAGACCCAAAGCACATGTCCCCCCCACACACAAAAATGATCTATAAACATACAGTTATTAAATCATACACTATACCAGATAAAATACCCCCATACTGTTACTCAATACCGCCACACCATAACCACATAGTGACTGAATAATACCCCCATACTGTTACTGAATAATACCACCACACCATAACCACATAGTGACTGAATAATACCCCCATACAGGTACTGAATAATACAGCCACACCATAACCACATAGTGACTGAATAATACCCCCATACTGTTACTGAATAATACCGCCACACCATAACCACATAGTGACTGAATAATACTCCCATACTGTTACTGAATAATACCACCACACCATAACCACATAGTGACTGAATAATACCCCCATACTGTTACTGAATAATACCTCCACACCATAACCACATAGTGACTGAACAAATACCCCCATACTGTTACTGAATAATACCACCACACCATAACCACATAGTGACTGAATAATACCCCCATTCTGTTACTGAATAATACCACCACACCATAATCACATAGTGACTGAATAATACCACCATACTGTTACTGAATAATACCACCACACCATAACCACATAGTGACTGAATAATACCCCCATACTGTTACTGAATAATACCACCACACCATAACCACATAGTGACTGAATAATACCCACATACTGTTACTGAATAATACCACCACACCATAACCACATAGTGACTGAATAATACCCCCATACTGTTACTGAATAATACCACCACACCATAACCACATAGTGACTGAATAATACCCTCATACTGTTACTGAATAATACTGCCACACCATAACCACATAGTGACTGAATAATACCCCCATACAGTTACTGAATAATACCCCCATACTGTTACTGAATAATACCACCACACCATAACCACATAGTGACTGAATAATACCCCATATTGTTACTGAATAATACCACCACACCATAACCACATAGTGACTGAATAATACCCCCATACTGTTACTGAATAATACCTCCACACCATAACCACATAGTGACTGAATAATACCCCCATACTGTTACTGAATAATACCTCCACACCATAACCACATAGTGACTGAATAATACCCCCATACTGTTACTGAATAATACCTCCACACCATAACCACATAGTGACTGAATAATACCCCCATACTGTTACTGAATAATACCGCCACACCATAACCACATAGTGACTGAATAATACCCCCATACTGTTACTCAATACCGCCACACCATAACCACATAGTGACTGAATAATACCCCCATACTGTTACTGAATAATACCTCCACACCATAACCACATAGTGACTGAATAATACCCCCATACTGTTACTGAATAATACCTCCACACCATAACCACATAGTGACTGAATAATACCCCCATACTGTTACTCAATACCGCCACACCATAACCACATAGTGACTGAATAATACCCCCATACTGTTACTGAATAATACTGCCACACCATAACTACATAGTGACTGAATAATACCACCATACTGTTACTGAATAATACTGCCACACCATAACCACATAGTGACTGAATAATACCCCCATACTGTTACTGAATAATACCGCCACACCATAACCACATAGTGACTGAATAATACCCCCATACTGTTACTGAATAATACCACCACACCATAACCACATAGTGACTGAATAATACCCCTATACTGTTACTGAATAATACCACCACACCATAACCACATAGTGACTGAATAATACCCCCATACTGTTACTCAATACCGCCACACCATAACCACATAGTGACTGAATAATACCCCATACTGTTACTCAATACCGCCACACCATAACCACATAGTGACTGAATAATACCCCCATACTGATACTGAATAATACCACCACACCATAACCACACAGTGACTGAATAATATCCCATAATGTTACTCAATACCGCCACACCATAACCACATAGTGACTGAATAATACCCCCATACTGTTACTGAATAATACCTCCACACCATAACCACATAGTGACTGACTAATACCCCCATACTGTTACTGAATAATACCACGACACCATAACCACAGTGACTGAATAATACCCACATACTGTTACTGAATAATATCACCCTACCATAACCACATCTGACCACTACATAGTGACTGAATAATACCCCAATACTGTTACTGAATAATACCACGACACCATAACCACAGTGACTGAATAATACCGCCACACCATAAGCACAGTGACTGAATAATACCCCCATACTGATACTGAATAATATCACCCTACCATAACCACAGTGACTGAATAATACCGCCACACTGTACAAAGAACAATATTACCGCCATGTAGTGACCATATAGTGGTAGATGCCAGTTATACACAGGAGCTCTGCAGACGATATAAGTGATTACGGCACATTTATATCTAGTAACTCACAGGTGATGTTTTCTCTGATTAGAGTCGTTCACTTTCCTTTTTTTTCTCTATCCGGCCCAGACCGCTGATGACTTTTTCCTGCCACGACTCGTGTCTGCAGAATTTGACTGACATGTTGGTTTCTTGCTTTTCAAGCACCCACCACACCTATACCCCATCCTCTAAACAAACTCTTAATCCAGTGTCCCACATAGTAATAATGATCCCTCAGTGCTCGATACAAAAGTGCCCCATCAGTAACCGTGCCCCCTTTGTATACAATGCAGCATAGCAATCCCCCTTTGTATATAGTGCTACACAGCGATTCCCGCCCTTTGTATATAGTGCTACACATCGATTCCCCCCTTTGTATACATTGCAGCACAGTGATCCCCCCTTTGTATATAGTGCTACACAGCGATTCCCCCCTTTGTATATAGTGCTACACAGCGATTCCCTCACCTTTGTATATAGTGCTACACAGCGATTCCCCCCCTTTGTATATAGTGCTACACAGCGATTCCCCCCCTTTGTATATAGTGCTACACAGTGATCCCCCCTTTGTATATAGTGCTACACAGCGATTCCCTCACCTTTGTATATAGTGCTACACAGCGATTCTCCCCCTTTGTATACAGTGCTACACAGCGATTCCCCCCTTTGTATATAGTGCTACACAGCGATTCCCCCCTTTGTATATAGTGCTACACAGCGATTCCCCCCTTTGTATATAGTGTTACACCTCGATTCCCCCCCTTTGTATATAGTGCTACACAGCGATTCTCCCCCTTTGTATATAGTGCTACACAGCGATTCCCTCCCCTTTGTATATAGTGCTACACAGTGATCCCCCCTTTGTATATAGTGCTACACAGCGATTCCCCCCTTTGTATATAGTGCTACACAGCGATTCCCCCCTTTGTATATAGTGCTACACCTCGATTCCCCCCCTTTGTATATAGTGCTACACAGCGATTCTCCCCCTTTGTATATAGTGCTACACAGCGATTCCCTCCCCTTTGTATATAGTGCTACACAGTGATCCCCCCCTTTGTATATAGTGCTACACAGCGATTCTCCCCCTTTGTATATAGTGCTACACAGCGATTCCCCCCTTTGTATATAGTGCTACACAGCGATTCCACCATTTGTATATAGTGCTACACAGCGATTCCCCCCCTTTGTATATAGTGCTACACAGCGATTCCCCCCTTTGTATATAGTGCTACACCTAGATTCCCCCCCTTTGTATATAGTGCTACACAGCGATTCTCCCCCTTTGTATATAGTGCTACACAGCGATTCCCTCCCCTTTGTATATAGTGATACACAGTGATCCCCCCTTTGTATATAGTGCTACACAGTGATCCCCCCTTTGTATATAGTGCTACACAGCGATTCCCCCCTTTGTATATAGTGCTACACAGCGATTCCTCCCCTTTGTATATAGTGCTACACCTCGATTCCCCCCCCTTTGTATATAGTGCTACACCTCGATTCCCCCCCTTTGTATATAGTGCTACACCTCGATTCCCCCCCTTTGTATATAGTGCTACACAGCGATTCCCTCCCCTTTGTATATAGTGCTACACAGTGATCCCCCCTTTGTATTTAGTGCTACACAGCGATTCCCCCCCTTTGTATATAGTGCTACACAGCGATTCCCTCCCTTTGTATATAGTGCTACACAGTGATCCCCCCTTTGTATATAGTGCTACACAGTGATCCCCCCTTTGTATATAGTGCTACACAGTGATCCCCCCCTTTGTATATAGTGCTACACAGCTATTCCCCCCTTTGTATATAGTGCTACACAGCGATTCCCCCCCTTTGTATATAGTGCTACACAGCGATTCCCCCCCTTTGTATATAGTGCTACACAGCGATTCCCCCCTTTGTATATAGTGCTACACCTCGATTCCCCCCCTTTGTATTTAGTGCTACACAGCGATTCCCCCCCTTTGCATATAGTGCTACACAGCGATTCCCTCCCCTTTGTATATAGTGCTACACAGTGATCCCCCCTTTGTATATAGTGCTACACAGCGATTCCCCCCCTTTGTATATAGTGCTACACAGCGATTCCCCCCTTTGTATATAGTGCTACACAGCGATTCCCCCCCTTTGTATATAGTGCTACACCTCGATTCCCCCCTTTGTATATAGTGCTACACCTCGATTCCCCCCCTTTGTATTTAGTGCTACACAGCGATTCCCCCCCTTTGCATATAGTGCTACACAGCGATTCCCTCCCCTTTGTATATAGTGCTACACAGTGATCCCCCCTTTGTATATAGTGCTACACAGCGATTCCCCCCCTTTGTATATAGTGCTACACAGCGATTCCCCCCTTTGCATATAGTGCTACACAGCGATTTCCCCCTTTATATATAGTGCTACACAGTGATCCCCCCATTGTATATAGTGCTACACAGCAGTCCCCCCCTTTGTATATAGTGCTACACAGCAGTCCCCCCTTTGTATATAGTGCTACACAGCGATACCCCCCCTTTGTATATAGTGCTACACAGCAGTCCCCCCCTTTGTATATAGTGCTACACAGCAGATACAAGTGAATGTGGCTGTCGCTAGCACTGGGGCCCCCTCCGGTGCTAGCGACACCACTGGACATGAGGGGACCCGTGCTGCTTGGCCCATAAATGTTATGGGCTGGGCGGCGCGGGCCCCATAGCAGCTACAGGCAGGGGGCCCTAGGAGGATGGGGGCCCTGGACAAGTGCCTGGTTTGCCCCCCCCCCTAATTCTGGCCCCGATGGCAAGGAATAGGGAACTGGAAAACAGTGGGCAGTTATCCTTTGGCTGATAGTAGTCCTTACTGAGCCGCAAGGAACTATCCATGGGCTGGAAGTTCCCATAATTGGGCTACAAGTAATAATTAAAGTGTTATTAAAATCTGCTATTACACTCGAGCTTGTCTACTTTCCCCGGATTGAAATTGTGCTCCATATTCACCAGTACCAGGCACAGCCATGTAAAGGGACCAGCTGCTGTGCCAGGATAAATATTAAAAAGGGACACAGCACCCGCTGGACCTTTCATATGGCTGATAGTGGGGGTCCAGGGATCAGACCCTCACCGACAACATTAATGGTCTATCCTAAGGATAAGCAACCAATTTTTTCCCCTACCTGAAAGCAGCACTCCACGAGGCTCCATAGGAATTAATGGAGAGCCTGAGTTACGGTTTTTTCAAAAGCAGTGATTCTAGACCAGGTCACGATGTGGTCACCTGGGGGGCACAGGACCCGAAAACTATGTGATGCACGGATCGGTAAGTATTTCTGCACACAGCACCCCACTGAAACAACAGCGTACAAAGGGGGAAATATAAAAAAAAAAAGTGGAGTGCTCCTTTAATATACATTGAGTCAATTAATCTCCTGAAGATTTATCATTTTGCTTTTTATATTCTTTTTTTGTGTGTTCTGTTTAGCAATTCTCTTTCATACAATGTGTAACAGTGCGATCTTGATATATTGTTTCTTTGGTGTCTGTAGGCTGTACATAAGGCAGCACTGAATGTGGACCAGGAGGGAACAGAAGTCGCAGTTGCTACAGTTCTTGTGGTGTCAAAGAAAACAACCATTGAATTTGAGAATTTGTGTATTGAGCATATAGGAAAATTCAATCCTGAACCTGTCGAATTACCTACTCCTTAGTATATTAATTTCTTTCTTTACACCTCTTATACCGTACGCCTTCGTATAATTTCTTCCTCTCTCTACCTCCCTTTCTTCCTCCCTCTTTCTCACTTCCTCCCTCTCCTCCTCCCTCCCCCTCCCCCTCCCTGTCCTCCTCCCTCGTCCTCCCTCTCCTCCTCTCTCCCTCTCCCTCTCCCAGAATAAGCATGTTGGGGGGTTGTTATAACAGAGGTTTATAATATACTATGTTATGATATTTCCTATTATATACGGCTATGCAATCTTAAATAGGATGGCTATTTCCCTCTTCTGCTTTCAATGCAGGGAATGCACACATTGTCTTCTCTGCCTCATTTCAAACCCTTTATATAGGACATATAGGGTAAATTCCCATGTAGTGTAAATTCTCCGGAATTTCATTGTGGAAAATCTGCAGCATGATACAGTAGCAGCAGAGTGGGTGAGATTTGAACGTCTCATCCAGACGCTGCGTAAATAAGCGGGAAAAAACGCTCAAATTGACCTGTGGTGCATTTTTTTTTTAATCCTCAGCATGTCCATTGTATTTGCGTAATCGCTGCTTTCGTGTTGCTGGCTTTCCACATTGAATTTAATGGGAAAGGTAAAACCCGCAACAATTAGGAGATGTTTTGATTTTTTGCGGCGGAAAAGCTGCGATTTGGCCGCAAAAACAGCAACAAAAAAAATCTTATACTAACCCAGAATTCTGTGTTTTTGTCCGAGCCGGCCTCCTGGGATGACATTTTATGTCAGGTGACTGCCGTAGCGGTCACCTGGGATAAAGCGTCACCCCCAGGAGGCCAGTCTGCAGGACGTCAGAGGGTATGTGTTTATTTTATATGTGCAGCTTTCCACAGCGGACATTTCGGACGAAAAATTGCACCGCAATTTTGTGTTTTTTTTGGGCTGGAATTCCCTGCAGCGCCCAGGGCGGATGTGCGGTGTGCTTTTATGTGTGAACATAGCCGTACAGTTCTCACCAGTAGCTCACAGAGGTGGTAATTTACAGCTTCATGGTTTTGGGCGCTTTTCACTTTATTTTGCGCCTTCTTTGTAATCTTTCAAACTGGAAACTTTATTAAAAACTGAATTTGTAGCGTCTGCGCTGTTTTTTTCTGTCTCATCTTTAAAGGGATTGTCCAGTTTAGAAAACCCATTGTCATATCCCATTAGTAAATTCTGAGATAATATTCGGGGGGTCCTCAGTTCAGGAACCTCATCTCTTGGTCAGAGTGGAGAGCAGTTACATAGAGCGTCTCTCTCTGGAGGACCTGTCCTGTATTACACAGACCACACATTGATATGAATGGACACTGTAATACTTCATTTCGCCTGAGGTGGCGCTGCAGGGAAACGAAACACTTACTAGTGCTTCCGCACACATGACAGCTGATCGCTGTAGGTCCCAGGACGACACTGGTTAGTATCTTGTCAAGGGACCCTTCCAACTAGTGAAGCTTTGCCCCCCCCAAACTATACCTCTTTTAATCCGGCTGGTAATTTTTCGCAAACACAGGTGGCAGCCCTATATACATTATACAAATACCTATAGAAATATATACAGACATATCTGTGTCCAGAATACAAAAACAACCAATAGTACACAGTAAACTACCATCCAAAATACCAAAACACTACTGCAAAATATTCTAAAGACACACTGGCCATCAAGACATAGAATAACAATAAAACAAAGAAATATGGAGGTGGTTAGGGGAGCGCAATACATGCAGTAATAAACACGACGGACACAAGGGCTCGGTACATCAGAGATAAATGAAGTCAAATATACATCTCAAAAGTCACTAGTATGTGAGTACATATATTCTAAAAAAGGGCTGTATAGCTGCAAATGACATAAGATCAAACCCGAGCCGTGGACAATTACCAATCCGTGTTTTGCATGCTGACCCCCTAATACACAGACTCTCCCCACATAAAACGACCAGACGCGGGTTTCGCCATCAGCTTTTTCAAGGGGTACTGGAAAGTGTGAGCAGAATCTTAAATAGTAGGATATAACGATCCAATCAGAGCACTTATTGCATTTTGTATACAGGTGTTATGTAAATTGCCAATAGAGTACACACCTGTAAAAGAAATCCGAACATGGCGGACATGCCCTGAGCTCACCATCCCGGAAGAGCGGGGAAGGCGGACCACGCACATCCATGCATGTCCACGTCACCATGCACCACCTGGAGAGAATGGAACGGCATATGCGACATAGCCGGATACATTATATGTACTAACCTTTCTATAGTGTTATGATTGCAGAGACAACATGGCAAAACATGATATATATCATGTAAAAAAAAGTCCCACAGAAAGACACTCTTAGGTTTGAAATTCATGATTGGCGAATAAACAAGTACGCATTTTAGGTTTCTTTAATTTGAGTGCTGAGACTCTTTAAATTCGGATAAGCCCCCCTGGACGTGGGTTTATTTTTGCTGCTGCACCACCCACTGTTAGGGACCTTTGTTATGCTGCTAATATCTATACCTACTAAATACATTATATTCACTTTTGGTGCCCCTTATACAAAAAACTTAAGCGCTCCCGTCAGATATCTCCACTTCTGCTATAGAAGTGATATATAGAAGAATATAACTACTATAATACTGCTCCCTATATACAAGAATATAACTACTATAATACTGCCCCTATATACAAGAATATAACTACTATAATACTGCCCCTATATACAAGAATATAACTACTATAATACTGCTCCTATATACAAGAATATAACTACTATAATACTGCCCCTATATACAAGAATATAACTACTATAATACTGCTCCTATATACAAGAATATAACTACTATAATACTGCCTCCTATATACAAGAATATAACTACTATAATACTGCTCCTATATACAAGAATATAACTACTATAATACTGTCCCCTATATACAAGAATATAACTACTATAATACTGCCCCTATATACAAGAATATACCTACTATAATACTGCTCCTATATACAAGAATATAACTACTATAATACTGCTCCTATATACAAGAATATAACTACCATAATACTGCTCCCTATATACAAGAATATAACTACTATAATACTGCTCCTATATACAAGAATATAACTACTATAATACTGCTCCTATATACAAGAATATAACTACTATAATACTGCTCCTATATACAAGAATATAACTACTATAATACTGCCCCCTATATACAAGAATATAACTACTATAATACTGCTCCTATATACAAGAATATAACTACTATAATACTGCTCCTATATACAAGAATATAACTACTATAATACTGCTCCCTATATACAAGAATATAACTACTATAATACTGCCCCCTATATACAAGAATATAACTACTATAATACTACTCCTATATACAAGAATATAACTACTATAATACTACTCCTATATACAAGAATATAACTACTATAATACTGCTCCTATATACAAGAATATAATATAACTACTATAATACTGCCCCCTATATACAAGAATATAACTACTATAATACTGCCCCCTATATACAAGAATATAACTACTATAATACTGCCTCCTATATACAAGAATATAATTACTATAATATTGCCCCCTATATACAAGAATATAACCACTATAATACTGCCCCCTATATACAAGAATATAACTACTATAATACTGCTCCTATATACAAGAATATAACTACTATAATACTGCCGCTATATACAAGAATATAACTACTATAATACTGCCCCTATATACAAGAATATAACTACTATAATACTGCCTCCTATATACAAGAATATAACTACTATAATACTGCCCCCTATATACAAGAATATAACTACTATAATACTGCCCCCTATATACAAGAATATAACTACTATAATACTACCTCTATATACAAGAATATAATTACTATAATACTGCCTCCTATATACAATATAATTACTATAATACTGCCCCCTATATACAAGAATATAACTACTATAATACTGCCCCCTATATACAAGAATATAACTACTATAATACTGCTCCTATATACAAGAATATAACTACTATAATACTGCCCCCTCTATAGAAGAATATAACTACTAGAATACTGCTCACTTTATACAAGAGTATAGCTACTATAATACTGCCCCTATATACAAGAATATAACTACTATAATACTGCCCCCTATGTACAAGAATATAACTACTATAATACTGCCCCTATATACAAGAATATAACTACTGTAATACTGTCCCTATATACAAGAATATAACTACTGTAATACTGCCCCTATATACAAGAGAATAGCTACTATAATACTGCCCCTATATACAAGAATATAACAACTATAATACTGCTCCTATATACAAGAATATAACTACTATAATACTGCCCCCTATATACAATATAACTAATATAATACTGCCCCATATATATAAAAATATAACTACTGTAATACTGCCCCTATATACAAGAATATAACTACTATAATACTGCCTCCTATATACAAGAATATAACTACTATAATACTGCCCCTATATACAAGAATATATCTACTATAATACTGCCCCCTATATACAAGAATATAACTACTATAATGCTGCCCCTATATATAAGAATATAACTACTATAATACTGCCCCCTATATACAAGAATATAACTACTATAATACTGCTCCTATATACAAGAATATAACTACTATAATACTGCCTCCTATATACAAGAATATAACTACTATAATACTGCCCCCTATATACAAGAATATAACTACTATAATACTGCCTCCTATATACAAGAATATAACTACTATAATACTGCTCCTATATACAAGAATATAACTACTATAATACTGCCCCCTATATACAAGAATATAACTACTATAATACTGCCTCCTATATACAAGAATATAACTACTATAATACTGCCCCTATATACAAGAATATAACTACTATAATACTGCCCCCTATATACAAGAATATAACTACTATTATACTGCTCCCTATATACAAGAATATAACTACTATAATACTGCTCCTATATACAAGAATATAACTACTATAAAATTACCTCCTATATACAAGAATATAACTACTATAATACTGCCCCCTATATACAAGAATGTAACTACTATAATGCTGTCCCCTATATACAAGAATATAACTACTATAATACTGCCCCTATATACAAGAATATAACTACTATAATACTTCTCCCTATATACAAGAATATAACTACTATAATACTGCTCCCTATATACAAGAATATAACTACTATAATGCTGCCCCTATATATAAGAATATAACTACTATAATACTGCCCCCTATACACAAGAATATAACTACTATAATACTGCCCCCTATATACAAGAATATAACTACTATTATACTGCTCCCTATATACAAGAATATAACTACTATAATACTGCTCCTATATACAAGAATATAACTACTATAATATTACCTCCTATATACAAGTATATAACTACTATAATACTGCCCCTATATACAAGAATATAACTACTGTAATACTGTCCCTATATACAACAATATAACTACTATAATACTGCCTCCTAAATACAAGAATATAACTACTATAATACTGCCCCGATATGCAAGAATATATCTACTATAATACTGCTCCCTTTATACAAGAGTATAGCTACTATAATACTGCCCCTATATACAAGAATATAACAACTATAATACTGCTCCTATATACAAGAATATAACTACTATAATACTGCCCCTATATACAATATAACTACTATAATACTGCCCCCTATATACAAAAATAGAACTACTATAATACTGCCCCTATATACAAGAAAATAACTGCTATAATACTGCCCCCTATGTACAAGAATATAACTACTATAATACTGCCCCCTATATACAATATTATAACTACTATAATACTGCTCCTATATACAAGAATATAACTACTATAATACTGCCCCTATATACAAGAATATAACTACTATAATACTGCCCCCTATATACAATAATATAACTACTGTAATACTGCCCCTATATACAAGAATATAACTACTATAATACTGCCTCCTATATACAAGAATATAACTTCTATAATACTGCCCCTATATACAAGAATATATCTACTATAATACTGCCCCCTATATACAGGAATATAACTACTATAATACTGCCCCTATATATAAGAATATAACTACTATAATACTGCCCCCTATATACAAGAATATAACTACTATTATACTGCCCCTATATACAAGAATATAACTACTATAATACTGCCTCCTATATACAAGAATATAACTACTATAATACTGCCCCTATATACAAGAATATAACTACTATAATACTGCTCCTATATACAATATAACTACTATAATATTACCTCCTATATTTAAGAATATAACTACTATAATACTGTCCCCTATATACAAGAATGGAACTACTATAATACTGTCCCCTATATACAAGAATATAACTACTATAATACTGCTCCCTATATACAAGAATATAACTACTATAACACTGCCCCTATATACAAAAATATAACTACTATAATACTGCCCCTATATACAAGAATATAACTACTCTAATACTGCTCGTATATACAAGAATATAACTACTATAATACTGCCCCTATATACAATATAACTACTATAATACTGCCCCCTATATACAAAAATAGAACTACTATAATACTGCCCCTATATACAAGAAAATAACTGCTATAATACTGCCCCCTATGTACAAGAATATAACTACTATAATACTGCCCCCTATATACAATATTATAACTACTATAATACTGCTCCTATATACAAGAATATAACTACTATAATACTGCCCCTATATACAAGAATATAACTACTATAATACTGCCCCCTATATACAAGAATATAACTACTGTAATACTGCCCCTATATACAAGAATATAACTACTATAATACTGCCTCCTATGTACAAGAATATAACTTCTATAATACTGCCCCTATATACAAGAATATATCTACTATAATACTGCCCCCTATATACAGGAATATAACTACTATAATACTGCCCCTATATATAAGAATATAACTACTATAATACTGCCCCCTATATACAAGAATATAACTACTATTATACTGCCCCTATATACAAGAATATAACTACTATAATACTGCCTCCTATATACAAGAATATAACTACTATAATACTGCCCCTATATACAAGAATATATCTACTATAATACTGCCCCTATATACAGGAATATAACTACTATAATACTGCCCTATATATAAGAATATAACTACTATAATACTGCCCCCTATATACAAGAATATAACTACTATTATACTGCTCCCTATATACAAGAATATAACTACTATAATACTGCTCCTATATACAAGAATATAACTACTATAATATTACCTCCTATATTTAAGAATATAACTACTATAATACTGTCCCCTATATACAAGAATGGAACTACTATAATACTGTCCCCTATATACAAGAATATAACTACTATAATACTGCTCCCTATATACAAGAATATAACTACTATAATGCTGCCCCTATATATAAGAATATAACTACTCTAATACTGCTCCTATATACAAGAATATAACTACTATAATATTACCTCCTATATCCAAGAATATAACTACTATAATACTGCTCCTATATACAAGAATATAACTACTATAATACTGCCCCTATATACAAGAATATAACTACTATAATACTGCCCCTATATACAAGAATATAACTACTATAATACTGTCCCCTATATACAAGAATATAACTACTATAATACTGCCCCCTATATACAAGAATGTAACTACTATAATACTGTCCCCTATATACAAGAATATAACTACTATAATACTGTTCCTATATACAGGAATATAACTACCATAAGACTGCCTCTATATACAAGAATATAACTACTATAATACTGCCCCCTATATACAAGAATATAACTACTATAATACTGCCCCCTATATACAAGAATATAACTACTATAATACTGCCCCTATATACAAGAATATAACTACTATAATACTGCCCCTATATACAAGAATATAACTACTATAATACTACTCCTATATACAAGAATATAACTACTATAATACTGCCCCTATATACAAGAATATAACTACTATAATACTGCCCCCTATATACAAGAATATAACTACTATTATACTGTTCCTATATACAAGAATATAACTACTATAATACTTCCCCCTATATACAAGAATATAACTACTATAATACTGCTCCTATATACAAGAATATAACTACTATAATACTGCCCCCTATATACGAGAATATAACTAATATAATACTGCCCCCTATATACAAGAATATAACTCCTATAATACTGCCCCTATATACAAGAATATAACTACTATAATACTGCCCCCTATATACAAGAATATAACTACTATAATACTGCCCCTATATACAGGAATATAACCACTATAATACTGCCCCCTATATACAATATAACTACTATAATACTGCCCCCTATATACAAGAATATAACTACTATAATACTGCCCCTATATACAAGAATATAACTACTATAATACTGCTCCTATACACAAGACTAGAACTACTATAATACTGCCCCTATGTACAGGAATATACCTACTATAATACTGCCCCCTATATACAAGAATATAACTACTATAATACTGCCCCTATATACAAGAATATAACTACTATAATACTTCCCCTATATTCAAGAATATAACTACTATAATACTACTCCTATATACAAGAATATAACGTATATAGGGGCAGTATTATAGTCGTTATATTCTTGTATATAGGAGTAGTATTATAGTAGTTATATTCTTGAATATAGGGGAAGTATTATAGTAGTTATATTCTTGTATATAGGGGCAGTATTATAGTAGTTATATTCTTGTATATAGGGGGCAGTATTATAGTAGTTATATTCCTGTACATAGGGGCAGTATTATAGTAGTTCTAGTCTTGTGTATAGGAGCAGTATTATAGTAGTTATATTCTCGTATATAGGGGGCAGTATTATAGTCGTTATATTCTTGTATATAGGAGTAGTATTATAGTAGTTATATTCTTGAATATAGGGGAAGTATTATAGTAGTTATATTCTTGTATATAGGAGCAGTATTATAGTAGTGTTATTCTTGTATATAGGTGGCAGTATTATAGTAGTTATATTCTTGTATATAGGAACAGTATAATAGTAGTTATATTCTTGTATATAGGGGGCAGTATTATAGTAGTTATATTCTTGTATATAGGGGCAGTATTATAGTCAAGAATATAACTACTATAATACTGCCCCCTATATACAAGAATATAACTACTATTATACTGTTCCTATATACAAGAATATAACTACTATAATACTGCCACCTATATACAAGAATATAACTACTATAATACTGCTCCTATATACAAGAATATAACTACTATAATACTGCCCCCTATATACGAGAATATAACTACTATAATACTGCCCCCTATATACGAGAATATAACTACGATAATACTGCCCCCTATATACAAGAAAATAACTGCTATAATATTGCCCCCTATATACAAGAATATAACTACTATAATACTGCTCCCTATATACAAGAATATAACTACTATAATACTACCCCCTATATACAAGAATATAACTACTATAATATTGCCCCCTATATACAAGAATATAACTACTATAATACTTCTCCTATATACAAGAATATAACTAATATAATACTGCCCTCTATATACAAGAATATAACTACTATAATACTGCTCTCTATATACAAGAATATAACTACTATAATACTGCTCCTATATACAAGAATATAACTAATATAATACTGCCCTCTATATACAAGAATATAAATACTATAATACTGCTCCCTATATACAAGAATATAACTACTATAATGCTGCCCCTATATATAAGAATATAACTACTATAATACTGCCCCCTATATACAAGAATATAACTACTATAATACTGCTCCCTATATACAAGAATAGAACGGGGAGAGAAAAAGCCACGGCGCCACTTGGTATGGATCAAGAAGGTGGTGTAAGGTGGTGAAGAAATATAAATGCTCACCGTGTAGGTTAGAAGAGTTGAGCACTGGGGTCGTATAGATCCTTGTTTTTATCTGCAAATTTCGTACCCAAGCGGTCTCCTTTGGCGACCGGCCCGGATCTGGCAGCAGCTACCTCGTGGACCCCAGTGCTCAACTCTTCTAACCTACACGGTGAGCATTTATATTTCTTCACCACCTTACACCACCTTCTTGATCCATACCAAGTGGCGCCGTGGCTTTTTCTCTCCCCGTTCTGTTATAGTTCGGATTGTATCTGCCCTGCAAAGCTGATACTCCGACATCAGGAGCACCGCATCTATCACTACCGGAGTTTTCCGGTTTGCGACCGGTGACAAGTGTCTCCTGCACTGGCAGCCTAACCTTGGATCTACTATCTTGGAACTACCTCCCTAATCATAACGACAACCTAGGAACAGACTTGATCCATCACCCCTCCGTCGTTTGGTGACATTGTGTTCCCGTCTACAACCATCCTCCACGATGTTGGATTTCACTAACGAAAGGAACCTATTGCGGGAACGTCTCATCCTCGAATCCATTGGGACTGATACTTTACAAGGACATTCTCACATAGTGAGTAATACCTCATCCATTGAGGAGACCCTAAAAATGACAGACCTATACCTTTCTCTAGAGGACCTCCTTAAAAAAGAGGCTTTACAGAACATTGATTGTCAGTTTTTGTTGTTATATATCGCTGCCAACATCACCCCCAGAGGGTTAAGGCTATCCATCACTAACCCTTACCCTGCTGACACTTCTTTTAGCAACGATTGGAAGTCTCATATAGATGCATGCCATCTAGGCTTTCTTGAAAGATTGCTCACTAAACGTACATCACTTAGCAATGCTTTACTGTCAGATATCTCTATCATCAAAGAACAATTATTGCACTTCAGTGATCATTGTGATTTCCTCAAATTAGAAGAATCCACTAGCAGAAGACTCATTTCTTATGAAAAAGACCTTATTTTGAGAAAAGTTAAGAAATATAAAAGGGACCAACTCGACTATGCAATTGACCCTATTGGTGATTGGAAAACGAACACCTTTCCTTCCCTAGACCCCAAAAAAACCATCATATCTGAACATGACACTGCCTCAAACAGAAACATGCCGATCAAACCCAATCCAATTACCACACGGGATAGGGTCTTGAATTACAGCAGATCCTTCAGGAACAGTACCAAATCTAGGAAATTGGACACTATGTTGATCCCTAACCACTCTCCCAGTATTAACACCGCAACTCTGGTTAACACTGCAAACGTGTGCCCTAATACAGCCACAATACCCACCTCAACTCAGTTCCCACAACCTCACATACCTTCTCGGTTTAGTCAATACAGCCCCAGAATACCGATGAATGCTTTTAAATC